>NC_060196.1:63818306-63853385 GCF_021184085.1 Oncorhynchus gorbuscha
CCATCTGCTCCATTCACCCCCATCACCACATACCCATCTCCTCTACCTCCATCACCTCATACCCATCTCTCTACCTCCATCACCACATACCCATCTCCTCTTGTCCACTACCCCCATCACCATACCCATCTCCTCTACCTCCATCACCTCATACCATCTCCTCTACCTCCATCATCATACCCATCTCCTCTACCTCCATCACCTCATACCCATCCCCTCTTGTCCCTACCCCCATCACCCACATACCTATCTCCTCCACCTCCATCACCACATACCCATCTCATCTAGTCCTCTACCTCCATCACCACATACCCATCCCCTCTTCTCCACTACCCCCCATCACCACATACCCTATCTCCCCTCCCTCCATCACCACACTCCCATCTCCTCTAGTCCTCTACCTCCATCACCACATACCCATCTCCTCTACCTCCATCACATCATACCCATCTCCTCTACCTCTATCACCACATACCCATCTCCTATTGTCCACTACCCCCATCACCACATACCTATCTCCTCCACCTCCATCACCTCATACCATCTCCTCTAGTCCTCTACCTCCATCACCACATACCTATCTCCTCTCCCTCCATCACCTCATTCCATATCCTCTACCTCCATCACTTCTACCCATCTCCTCTACCTCCATCACCACATACCTATCTCCTCCACCTCCATCACCTCTTACCCATCTCCTCTACCTCCCATTACCACATACCCATCTCCTCTAACTCCATCACCTCATACCCATCTCCTCTAGTCCTCTACCTCCATCACCACATACCCATCTCCTCTAGTCTCTAACTCCATCACCACATACCCATCTCCTCTAACTCCATCACCTCATACCCATCTCCTCTATCCCTCTACCTCTCACCACATACCCATCTCCTCTACCTCCATCACCCATACCCATCTCCTCTAGTCCTCTACCTCCCATCACCACATACCTATCTCCTCCACCTCCATCACCACATTGAGCTCCTCTACCTCCATCACCACATACCATCTCCTCTACCTCCATCACCACATACCTATCTCCTCCCACCTCCATCACCACATACCCATCTCCTATAGTCCTCTACCTCCATCACCACATACCTATATCCTCCCCCTCCCATCACCACTACCCATCTCCTCTCCTCCACATCACCTCCCTTTCCATTTTTTTTTTTTTCCTCTACCTCCCATCACCACATACCCTATCTCCTCTACCTACATCACCACATACCCATGTCCTCTAGTCCTCTACCTCCATCACCACATACCTATCTCCTCCACCCTCCATCACCACTACCCATCTCCTCTCTCCCTCCATCACCTCATACCTATCTCCTCTACCTCCATCACCACATACCTATCTCCTCCCACCTCCATCACCACATACCCATCTCCTCTAGTCCTCTACCTCCATCACCACATACCTATCTCTCCTCCCACCTCCATCTACCCATCTCCTCTAACTCCATCACCTCATACCCATCTCCTCCCTTGTCCTCTACCTCCATCACCACATACCTATCTCCTCCCCACCTCCATCACCACATACCCATCTCCTCTAACTCCATCACCTCATACCCATCTCCTCTAGTCCTCTACCTCCATCACCACATACCTATCTCCTCCCACCTCCATCACCTCTACCCATCTCCTCTCCCTCCATCACCACATACCCATCTCCCACTACCTCCATCACCTCATTCCATCTCCTCTACCTCCATCACTTCATACCCATCTCTCCTCTACCTCCATCACCACATACCTATCTCCTCCACCTCCATCACCTCTTACCCATCTCCTCTACCTCCATTACCACATACCCATCTCCTCTACCTCCATCACCACATACCCATCTCCTCTAGTCCTCTACCTCCATCACCACATCATATCTCCTCCACCTCCATCACCACATACCCATCTCCTCTAGTCCTCTACCCATCTCCTCCACCTCCATCACCACTACCATCTCCTCTCCCTCCATCACCTCATACCCATTTCCTCTGCCTCCATCTCTACCCATCTCCATCACCTCCATGACCACATACCCATCTCCTCTAGTCCTCTACCTCCATCACCACATACCTATCTCCTCACCTCCATCACCACATACCCATCTCCTCTACCTCCTACCCTCTCCTCTACCTCCATACCACATACCCATCTCCTCTAACTCCATCACCTCCATACCCATCTCCTCTAGTCCTCTACCTCCATCATACCCACTCTACCTCCATACCCATCTCCTCTAGTCCTCTTCCTCCATCACCACATACTCCACCTCCTCCAATCTCCTCTACCTCCATCACCTCATTCCCATCTCCTCTAGTCCTTTACCTCCATCATCACATACCCATCTCCTCTACCTCCATCACCTCATACCCATCTCCTCTACCTCCATCACCTCATTCCCTACCTCCATCACCTCTCCATCTCCTCTACCTCCATCACCTCATACCCATCTCCTCTACCTCCATCACCACATACCCATCTCCTCTTGTCCACTACCCCCATCACCACATACCTATCTCCTCCACCTCCATCACCTCATACCCATCTCCTCTAGTCCTCTACCTCCATCACCACATACCTATCTCCTCCACCTCCATCAGCCATACCCATCTCCTCTCCTCTACCTCAATCACCACATACCTATCTCCTCCACCTCCATCACCACTACCCATCTCCTCTCCCTCCATCACCACATACCTATCTCCTCCACCTCCATCACCACTACCCATCTCCTCTCCCTCCATCACCACATACCCATCTCCTCTACCTCCATCACCTCATACCATCTACCTCTATCCATACCCATCTAGTCCTCTACCTCCATCACCACATACCTATTTCCTCCACCTCCATGAACTCATACCCATCTCCTCTACCTCCATCACCACATACCCATCTCCTCTACCTACATCACCTCATACCCATCTCCTCTACCTCCATCACCACATACCTATCTCCTCCACCTCCATCACCACATACCCATCTCCTCTAGTCCTCTACCTCCATCACCACATACCTATCTCCTCCACCTCCATCACGACATACCCATCTCCTCTACCTCCATCACCACATACCCATCTCCTCTACCTCCATCACATCATACCCATCTCCTCTACCTCCATCACCACACACCCATCTCCTATTGTCCACTACCCCCATCACCACATACCTATCTCCTCCACCTCCATCACCTCATACCCATCTCCTCTAGTCCTCTCCCTCCATCACCATACCTATCTCCTCCACCTCCATCACCACTACCCTCCTCCCTCCATCACCACATACCCATCTCCTACCTCCATCCTCTATCCCCCTCTCATCACTTACCCATTTCCTCTGTCCTCTACCTCCATCACCTCATTCCATATCCTCTACCTCCATCACTTCATACCCATCTCCTCTACCTCCATCACCACATACCTCTCCTCCACCTCCATCACCTCTTACCCATCTCCTCTACCTCCATTACCACATACCCATCTCCTCTAACTCCATCACCTCATACCCATCTCCTCTAGTCCTCTACCTCCATCACCACATACCCATCTCCTCTAGTCCTCTAACTCCATCACCACATACCCATCTCCTCTAACTCCATCACCTCATACCCATCTCCTCTAGTCCTCTACCTCCATCACCACATACCCATCTCCTCTACCTCCATCACCACATACCCATCTCCTCTAGTCCTCTACCTCCATCACCACATACCTATCTCCTCCACCTCCATCACCACATACGGATCTCCTCTACCTCCATCACCACATACCCATCTCCTCTACCTCCATCACCACATACCTATCTCCTCCACCTCCATCACCACATACCCATCTCCTCCTAGTCCTCTACCTCCATCACCACATACCTATATCCTCCACCTCCATCACCACTACCCATCTCCTCTCCCTCCATCACCTCATACCCATTTCCTCTACCTCCATCACCACATACCTATCTCCTCTACCTACATCACCACATACCCATGTCCTCTAGTCCTCTACCTCCATCACCACATACCTATCTCCTCCACCTCCATCACCACTACCCATCTCCTCTCCCTCCATCACCTCATACCTATCTCCTCTACCTCCATCACCACATACCCTATCTCCTCCACCTCCATCACCACATACCCATCTCCTCTAGTCCTCTACCTCCATCACCACATACCTATCTCCTCCACCTCCATCACCACATACCCATCTCCTCTAACTCCATCACCTCATACCCATCTCCTCTAGTCCTCTACCTCCATCACCACATACCTATCTCCTCCACCTCCATCACCACATACCCATCTCCTCTAACTCCATCACCTCATACCCATCTCCTCTAGTCCTCTACCTCCATCACCACATACCTATCTCCTCCACCTCCATCACCTCATACCCATCTCCTCTCCCTCCATCACCACATACCCATCTCCACTACCTCCATCACCTCATTCCATCTCCTCTACCTCCATCACTTCATACCCATCTCCTCTACCTCCATCACCACATACCTATCTCCTCCACCTCCATCACCTCTTACCCATCTCCTCTACCTCCATTACCACATACCCATCTCCTCTACCTCCATCACCACATACCCATCTCCTCTAGTCCTCTACCTCCATCACCACATACCTATCTCCTCCACCTCCATCACCACATACCCATCTCCTCTAACTCCATCACCACATACCCATCTCCTCCACCTCCATCACCACTACCCATCTCCTCTCCCTCCATCACCTCATACCCATTTCCTCTACCTCCATCACCACATACCCATCTCCTCCACCTCCATGACCACATACCCATCTCCTCTAGTCCTCTACCTCCATCACCACATACCTATCTCCTCCACCTCCATCACCACATACCCATCTCCTCTACCTCCATCACCACATACCCATCTCCTCTACCTCCATTACCACATACCCATCTCCTCTAACTCCATCACCTCATACCCATCTCCTCTAGTCCTCTACCTCCATCATCACATACCCATCTTCTCTACCTCCATCACCACCGACCCATCTCCTCTAGTCCTCTTCCTCCATCACCACATACATATCTCCTCCACCTCCATCACCACATACCAATCTCCTCTACCTCCATCACCTCATTCCCATCTCCTCTAGTCCTTTACCTCCATCATCACATACCCATCTCCTCTACCTCCATCACCTCATACCCATCTCCTCTACCTCCATCACCTCATTCCCATCTCCTCTCGTCCTCTACCTCCATCACCTCATACCCATCTCCTTTACCTCCATCACCACATACCCATCTCATCTAGTCCTCTACCTCCATCACCACATACCCATCTCCTCTTGTCCACTACCCCCATCACCACATACCTATCTCCTCCACCTCCATCACCTCATACCCATCTCCTCTAGTCCTCTACCTCCATCACCACATACCTATCTCCTCCACCTCCATCAGCCATACCCATCTCCTCTAGTCCTCTACCTCAATCACCACATACCTATCTCCTCCACCTCCATCACCACTACCCATCTCCTCTCCCCTCCATCACCACATACCTATCTCCTCCACCTCCATCACCACTACCCATCTCCCTCTCCCTCCATCACCACATACCCATCTCCTCTACCTCCATCACCTCATACCATCCCCTCTACCTCTATCACCTCATACCCATTTCCTCTAGTCCTCTACCTCCATCACCACATACCTATTTCCTCCACCTCCATGAACTCATACCCATCTCCTCTACCTCCATCACCACATACCCATCTCCTCTACCTACATCACCTCATACCCATCTCCTCTACCTCCATCACCACATACCTATCTCCTCCACCTCCATCACCACATACCCATCTCCTCTAGTCCTCTACCTCCATCACCACATACCTATCTCCTCCACCTCCATCACGACATACCCATCTCCTCTACCTCCATCACCACATACCCATCTCCTCTACCTCCATCACATCATACCCATCTCCTCTACCTCCATCACCACATACCCATCTCCTATTGTCCACTACCCCCATCACCACATACCTATCTCCTCCACCTCCATCACCTCATACCCATCTCCTCTAGTCCTCTACCTCCATCACCACATACCTATCTCCTCTCCCCCCATCACCTCATTCCATATCCTCTACCTCCATCACTTCATACCCATCTCCTCTACCTCCATCACCACATACCTATCTCCTCCACCTCCATCACCTCTTACCCATCTCCTCTACCTCCATTACCACATACCCATCTCCTCTAACTCCATCACCTCATACCCATCTCCTCTAGTCCTCTACCTCCATCACCACATACCCATCTCCTCTAGTCCTCTAACTCCATCACCACATACCCATCTCCTCTAACTCCATCACCTCATACCCATCTCCTAGTCCTCTACCTCCATCACCCTACCCATCTCCTCTACCTCCATCACCACATACCCATCTCCTCTAGTCCTCTACCTCCATCACCACATACCTATCTCCTCCACCTCCATCACCACATACCGATCTCCTCTACCTCCATCACCACATACCCATCTCCTCTACCTCCATCACCACATACCTATCTCCTCCACCTCCATCACCACATACCCATCTCCTCTAGTCCTCTACCTCCATCACCACATACCTATATCCTCCACCTCCATCACCACTACCCATCTCCTCTCCCTCCATCACCTCATACCCATTTCCTCTACCTCCATCACCACATACCTATCTCCTCTACCTACATCACCACATACCCATGTCCTCTAGTCCTCTACCTCCATCACCACATACCTATCTCCTCCACCTCCATCACCACTACCCATCTTCTCTCCCTCCATCACCTCATACCTATCTCCTCTACCTCCATCACCACATACCTATCTCCTCCACCTCCATCACCACATACCCATCTCCTCTAGTCCTCTACCTCCATCACCACATACCTATCTCCTCCACCTCCATCACCACATACCCATCTCCTCTAGTCCTCTACCTCCATCACCACATACCTATCTCCTCCACCTCCATCACGACATACCCATCTCCTCTACCTCCATCACCACATACCCATCTCCTCTACCTCCATCACATCATACCCATCTCCTCTACCTCCATCACCACATACCCATCTCCTATTGTCCACTACCCCCATCACCACATACCTATCTCCTCCACCTCCATCACCTCATACCCATCTCCTCTAGTCCTCTACCTCCATCACCACATACCTATCTCCTCTCCCCCCATCACCTCATTCCATATCCTCTACCTCCATCACTTCATACCCATCTCCTCTACCTCCATCACCACATACCTATCTCCTCCACCTCCATCACCTCTTACCCATCTCCTCTACCTCCATTACCACATACCCATCTCCTCTAACTCCATCACCTCATACCCATCTCCTCTAGTCCTCTACCTCCATCACCACATACCCATCTCCTCTAGTCCTCTAACTCCATCACCACATACCCATCTCCTCTAACTCCATCACCTCATACCCATCTCCTCTAGTCCTCTACCTCCATCACCACATACCCATCTCCTCTACCTCCATCACCACATACCCATCTCCTCTAGTCCTCTACCTCCATCACCACATACCTATCTCCTCCACCTCCATCACCACATACCGATCTCCTCTACCTCCATCACCACATACCCATCTCCTCTACCTCCATCACCACATACCTATCTCCTCCACCTCCATCACCACATACCCATCTCCTCTAGTCCTCTACCTCCATCACCACATACCTATATCCTCCACCTCCATCACCACTACCCATCTCCTCTCCCTCCATCACCTCATACCCATTTCCTCTACCTCCATCACCACATACCTATCTCCTCTACCTACATCACCACATACCCATGTCCTCTAGTCCTCTACCTCCATCACCACATACCTATCTCCTCCACCTCCATCACCACTACCCATCTCCTCTCCCTCCATCACCTCATACCTATCTCCTCTACCTCCATCACCACATACCTATCTCCTCCACCTCCATCACCACATACCCATCTCCTCTAGTCCTCTACCTCCATCACCACATACCTATCTCCTCCACCTCCATCACCACATACCCATCTCCTCTAACTCCATCACCTCATACCCATCTCCTCTAGTCCTCTACCTCCATCACCACATACCTATCTCCTCCACCTCCATCACCACATACCCATCTCCTCTAACTCCATCACCTCATACCCATCTCCTCTAGTCCTCTACCTCCATCACCACATACCTATCTCCTCCACCTCCATCACCTCATACCCATCTCCTCTCCCTCCATCACCACATACCCATCTCCACTACCTCCATCACCTCATTCCATCTCCTCTACCTCCATCACTTCATACCCATCTCCTCTACCTCCATCACCACATACCTATCTCCTCCACCTCCATCACCTCTTACCCATCTCCTCTACCTCCATTACCACATACCCATCTCCTCTACCTCCATCACCACATACCCATCTCCTCTAGTCCTCTACCTCCATCACCACATACCTATCTCCTCCACCTCCATCACCACATACCCATCTCCTCTAACTCCATCACCACATACCCATCTCCTCCACCTCCATCACCACTACCCATCTCCTCTCCCTCCATCACCTCATACCCATTTCCTCTACCTCCATCACCACATACCCATCTCCTCCACCTCCATGACCACATACCCATCTCCTCTAGTCCTCTACCTCCATCACCACATACCTATCTCCTCCACCTCCATCACCACATACCCATCTCCTCTACCTCCATCACCACATACCCATCTCCTCTACCTCCATTACCACATACCCATCTCCTCTAACTCCATCACCTCATACCCATCTCCTCTAGTCCTCTACCTCCATCATCACATACCCATCTTCTCTACCTCCATCACCACCGACCCATCTCCTCTAGTCCTCTTCCTCCATCACCACATACATATCTCCTCCACCTCCATCACCACATACCAATCTCCTCTACCTCCATCACCTCATTCCCATCTCCTCTAGTCCTTTACCTCCATCATCACATACCCATCTCCTCTACCTCCATCACCTCATACCCATCTCCTCTACCTCCATCACCTCATTCCCATCTCCTCTCGTCCTCTACCTCCATCACCTCATACCCATCTCCTTTACCTCCATCACCACATACCCATCTCATCTAGTCCTCTACCTCCATCACCACATACCCATCTCCTCTTGTCCACTACCCCCATCACCACATACCTATCTCCTCCACCTCCATCACCTCATACCCATCTCCTCTAGTCCTCTACCTCCATCACCACATACCTATCTCCTCCACCTCCATCAGCCATACCCATCTCCTCTAGTCCTCTACCTCAATCACCACATACCTATCTCCTCCACCTCCATCACCACTACCCATCTCCTCTCCCTCCATCACCACATACCTATCTCCTCCACCTCCATCACCA
Organism: Oncorhynchus gorbuscha; assembly: GCF_021184085.1. Lineage (NCBI taxonomy): Eukaryota > Metazoa > Chordata > Actinopteri > Salmoniformes > Salmonidae > Oncorhynchus > Oncorhynchus gorbuscha. The sequence goes on from NC_060196.1 coordinate 63,827,756, forward strand.
CTACCCATCTCCTCTCCCTCCATCACCACATACCCATCTCCTCTACCTCCATCACCTCATACCATCCCCTCTACCTCTATCACCTCATACCCATTTCCTCTAGTCCTCTACCTCCATCACCACATACCTATTTCCTCCACCTCCATGAACTCATACCCATCTCCTCTACCTCCATCACCACATACCCATCTCCTCTACCTACATCACCTCATACCCATCTCCTCTACCTCCATCACCACATACCTATCTCCTCCACCTCCATCACCACATACCCATCTCCTCTAGTCCTCTACCTCCATCACCACATACCTATCTCCTCCACCTCCATTACGACATACCCATCTCCTCTACCTCCATCACCACATACCCATCTCCTCTACCTCCATCACATCATACCCATCTCCTCTACCTCCATCACCACATACCCATCTCCTATTGTCCACTACCCCCATCACCACATACCTATCTCCTCCACCTCCATCACCTCATACCCATCTCCTCTAGTCCTCTACCTCCATCACCACATACCTATCTCCTCTCCCCCCATCACCTCATTCCATATCCTCTACCTCCATCACATCATACCCATCTCCTCTACCTCCATCACCACATACCCATCTCCTATTGTCCACTACCCCCATCACCACATACCTATCTCCTCCACCTCCATCACCTCATACCCATCTCCTCTAGTCCTCTACCTCCATCACCACATACCTATCTCCTCTCCCCCCATCACCTCATTCCATATCCTCTACCTCCATCACTTCATACCCATCTCCTCTACCTCCATCACCACATACCTATCTCCTCCACCTCCATCACCTCTTACCCATCTCCTCTACCTCCATTACCACATACCCATCTCCTCTAACTCCATCACCTCATACCCATCTCCTCTAGTCCTCTACCTCCATCACCACATACCCATCTCCTCTAGTCCTCTAACTCCATCACCACATACCCATCTCCTCTAACTCCATCACCTCATACCCATCTCCTCTAGTCCTCTACCTCCATCACCACATACCTATCTCCTCCACCTCCATCACCACATACCCATCTCCTCTAGTCCTCTACCTCCATCACCACATACCTATATCCTCCACCTCCATCACCACTACCCATCTCCTCTCCATCCATCACCTCATACACATTTCCTCTACCTCCATCACCACATACCTATCTCCTCTACCTACATCACCACATACCCATGTCCTCTAGTCCTCTACCTCCATCACCACATACCTATCTCCTCCACCTCCATCACCACTACCCATCTCCTCTCGCTCCATCACCTCATACCTATCTCCTCTACCTCCATCACCACATACCTATCTCCTCCACCTCCATCACCACATACCCATCTCCTCTAGTCCTCTACCTCCATCACCACATACCTATCTCCTCCACCTCCATCACCACATACCCATCTCCTCTAACTCCATCACCTCATACCCATCTCCTCTAGTCCTCTACCTCCATCACCACATACCTATCTCCTCCACCTCCATCACCACATACCCATCTCCTCTAACTCCATCACCTCATACCCATCTCCTCTAGTCCTCTACCTCCATCACCACATACCTATCTCCTCCACCTCCATCACCTCATACCCATCTCCTCTCCCTCCATCACCACATACCCATCTCCACTACCTCCATCACCTCATTCCATCTCCTCTACCTCCATCACTTCATACCCATCTCCTCTACCTCCATCACCACATACCTATCTCCTCCACCTCCATCACCTCTTACCCATCTCCTCTACCTCCATTACCACATACCCATCTCCTCTACCTCCATCACCACATACCCATCTCCTCTAGTCCTCTACCTCCATCACCACATACCTATCTCCTCCACCTCCATCACCACATACCCATCTCCTCTACCTCCATCACCACATACCCATCTCCTCCACCTCCATCACCACTACCCATCTCCTCTCCCTCCATCACCTCATACCCATTTCCTCTACCTCCATCACCACATACCCATCTCCTCTACCTCCATCACCTCATTCCCATCTCCTCTCGTCCTCTACCTCCATCACCTCATACCCATCTCCTTTACCTCCATCACCACATACCCATCTCATCTAGTCCTCTACCTCCATCACCACATACCCATCTCCTCTTGTCCACTACCCCCATCACCACATACCTATCTCCTCCACCTCCATCACCTCATACCCATCTCCTCTAGTCCTCTACCTCCATCACCACATACCTATCTCCTCCACCTCCATCAGCACATACCCATCTCCTCTAGTCCTCTACCTCAATCACCACATACCTATCTCCTCCACCTCCATCACCACTACCCATCTCCTCTCCCTCCATCACCACATACCTATCTCCTCCACCTCCATCACCACTACCCATCTCCTCTCCCTCCATCACCACATACCCATCTCCTCTACCTCCATCACCTCATACCATCCCCTCTACCTCTATCACCTCATACCCATTTCCTCTAGTCCTCTACCTCCATCACCACATACCTATTTCCTCCACCTCCATGAACTCATACCCATCTCCTCTACCTCCATCACCACATACCCATCTCCTCTACCTACATCACCTCATACCCATCTCCTCTACCTCCATCACCACATACCTATCTCCTCCACCTCCATCACCACATACCCATCTCCTCTAGTCCTCTACCTCCATCACCACATACCTATCTCCTCCACCTCCATCACGACATACCCATCTCCTCTACCTCCATCACCACATACCCATCTCCTCTACCTACATCACCTCATACCCATCTCCTCTACCTCCATCACCACATACCTATCTCCTCCACCTCCATCACCACATACCCATCTCCTCTAGTCCTCTACCTCCATCACCACATACCTATCTCCTCCACCTCCATCACGACATACCCATCTCCTCTACCTCCATCACCTCATTCCCATCTCCTCTAGTCCTTTACCTCCATCATCACATACCCATCTCCTCTACCTCCATCACCTCATACCCATCTCCTCTACCTCCATCACCTCATTCCCATCTCCTCTCGTCCTCTACCTCCATCACCTCATACCCATCTCCTTTACCTCCATCACCACATACCCATCTCATCTAGTCCTCTACCTCCATCACCACATACCCATCTCCTCTTGTCCACTACCCCCATCACCACATACCTATCTCCTCCACCTCCATCACCTCATACCCATCTCCTCTAGTCCTCTACCTCCATCACCACATACCTATCTCCTCCACCTCCATCAGCACATACCCATCTCCTCTAGTCCTCTACCTCAATCACCACATACCTATCTCCTCCACCTCCATCACCACTACCCATCTCCTCTCCCTCCATCACCACATACCTATCTCCTCCACCTCCATCACCACTACCCATCTCCTCTCCCTCCATCACCACATACCCATCTCCTCTACCTCCATCACCTCATACCATCCCCTCTACCTCTATCACCTCATACCCATTTCCTCTAGTCCTCTACCTCCATCACCACATACCTATTTCCTCCACCTCCATGAACTCATACCCATCTCCTCTACCTCCATCACCACATACCCATCTCCTCTACCTACATCACCTCATACCCATCTCCTCTACCTCCATCACCACATACCTATCTCCTCCACCTCCATCACCACATACCCATCTCCTCTAGTCCTCTACCTCCATCACCACATACCTATCTCCTCCACCTCCATCACGACATACCCATCTCCTCTACCTCCATCACCACATACCCATCTCCTCTACCTCCATCACCTCATTCCCATCTCCTCTCGTCCTCTACCTCCATCACCACATACCCATCTCCTCTACCTCCATCACCTCATACCCATCTCCTCTACCTCCATCACCAACGACCCATCTCCTTTAGTCCTCTTCCTCCATCACCACATACATATCTCCTCCACCTCCATCACCACATACCAATCTCCTCTACCTCCATCACCTCATTCCCATCTCCTCTAGTCCTCTACTTCCATCATCACATACCCATCTCCTCTACCTCCAACACCACATACCCATCTCCTCTACCTCCTTCACCACATACCCATCTCCTCTACCTCCATCACCACATACTCATCTCCTCTAGTCCTCTACCTCCATCACCACTACCCATCTCCTCTCCCTCCATCACCTCATACCCATTTCCTCTACCTCCATCACCACATACCCATCTCCTCTACCTACATCACCTCATACCCATCTCCTCTACCTCCATCACCACATACCTATCTCCTCCACCTCCATGACCACATACCCATCTCCTCTAGTCCTCTACCTCCATCACCACATACCTATCTCCTCCACCTCCATCACCACATACCCATCTCCTCTACCTCCATCACCACATACCCATCTCCTCTACCTCCATTACCACATACCCATCTCCTCTAACTCCATCACCTCATACCCATCTCCTCTAGTCCTCTACCTCCATCATCACATACCCATCTCCTCTACCTCCATCACCACCGACCCATCTCCTCTAGTCCTCTTCCTCCATCACCACATACATATCTCCTCCACCTCCATCACCACATACCAATCTCCTCTACCTCCATCACCTCATTCCCATCTCCTCTAGTCCTTTACCTCCATCATCACATACCCATCTCCTCTACCTCCATCACCTCATACCCATCTCCTCTACCTCCATCACCTCATTCCTATCTCCTCTCGTCCTCTACCTCCATCACCTCATACCCATCTCCTTTACCTCCATCACCACATACCCATCTCATCTAGTCCTCTACCTCCATCACCACATACCCATCTCCTCTTGTCCACTACCCCCATCACCACATACCTATCTCCTCCACCTCCATCACCTCATACCCATCTCCTCTAGTCCTCTACCTCCATCACCACATACCTATCTCCTCCACCTCCATCAGCACATACCCATCTCCTCTAGTCCTCTACCTCAATCACCACATACCTATCTCCTCCACCTCCATCACCACTACCCATCTCCTCTCCCTCCATCACCACATACCTATCTCCTCCACCTCCATCACCACTACCCATCTCCTCTCCCTCCATCACCACATACCCATCTCCTCTACCTCCATCACCTCATACCATCCCCTCTACCTCTATCACCTCATACCCATTTCCTCTAGTCCTCTACCTCCATCAACACATACCTATTTCCTCCACCTCCATGAACTCATACCCATCTCCTCTACCTCCATCACCACATACCCATCTCCTCCACCTCCATGAACTCATACCCATCTCCTCTACCTCCATCACCACATACCTATTTCCTCCACCTCCATCACCACATACCCATCTCCTCTACCTACATCACCACATACCCATCTCCTCTAGTCCTCTTCCTCCATCACCTCATACCCATCTCCTCTACCTCCATCACCACATACCTATCTCCTCCACCTCCATCACCACATACCCATCTCCTCTAGTCCTCTACCTCCATCACCACATACCTATCTCCTCCACCTCCATCACCACATACCCATCTCCTCTACCTACATCACCACATACCGTCTCATCTACCTCCATCACCTCATACCTATCTCCTCTAGTCCTCTACCTCCATCACCACATAACCATCACCTCTACCTCCATCACAACATACCCATATTCTCTACCTCCCATCACCTCATACCCATCTCCTCTACCTCCATCACCTCATACCCATCTCCTCTAGTCCTCTACCTCCATCACCACATAACCATCTTCTCTACTTCCATCACAACATATCCATATCCTCTACCTCCATCACCTCATACCCATCTCCTCTACCTACTTCACCACATATCCATCTCCTCCACCTCCATCACCACATACTCATCTCCTCTAGTCCTCTACCTCCATCACCTCATATCCATCTCCTCTACCTCCATCACCTCATACCTATCTCCTCCACCTCCATCACCTCCTGCTCTTTATTCGATGTTAATAATTTTCCTCATTTTCATTTGAATTCTTCTCTCCTTCTTTAACTTCTCCTCCAACTCTTTCTCTCTCCATCCCACTGCCCTGGTTATGACCTCCGTTCCCTTGAGACGATCCTGCCCTTTCCCCCCCTCATCAATATGCATGAGCCCCCCTGCCATGCTCCAGAGTCTCGGCCAATCAGCCGGTGTCTCTTTGGATTTGGCCCCGCCTGTCGGACCTTCGACCCCGCCCTGTCTGTCAAAGGGCCTGCAGGGTTGGCTGGCTCACTGACCCTGTGTCACTTCCCCTTCCTGTCTCAGTCTGTTGACATGTTTTAGCATGATCCTTTCATATATTAGATATTATTATATTATTATATTATTATATTATTATATTATTATATTATTATATTATTATATTATTATTATATTATTATATTATTATATTATTATATTATTATATTATTATATTATTATATTATTATTATTATATTATTATATTATTATATTATTATATTATTATATTATTATTATTATATTATTATATTATTATTATTATATTATTATTATTATATTATTATTTAAGTAGATTATAATGTTGATGATGGTCAACAGAGGAATATAATAATAATAATAATAATAATATATGCCATTTAGCAGACGCTTTTATCCAAAGCGACTCAATCCCTAACCTTCACAAAGATATAATGAATATTATGGCTACAACTATGCCAAGTGACACATACTGCAGACATGTGTATTTCCAATGGTATGTCATGAATATGTTGACAGAGTCGATGTCAGAGCAGGTATTGAGCCTGGCTATAGGTAGCTGCACCACCCTGTTTGATCGTGTTGAATTGAGAAATCCACTGTATTTGCATGCCAATCACGTTTACCCTTCTCTGCTCGTGGATGTAGTCTGGGCAATGTAACAATGTGTGTTGTTATCAGTGTAAAAAACACATAATAATTAGGTTTAGTTTAAATGCTTCGTAAAGGTAATTTACCTGGATTTTCGCTGTAAAAATCGGTGAATATCTAACTCTCTCTCTATTTCTTCTGTCGGCCCTCTCTTTCTCCCACTCATCCCTCTCTCTCATCCCTCTCTCTCATCCCTCTCACTCATCCCTCCCTCTCATCCCTCTCTTCCCTCTCTCATCTCTCCCTCTCATCCCTCTCTCTCATCCCTCCCTCTCATCCCTCGCTCTCATCCCTCTCTTCCCTATATCATCCCTCTCTCTCATCCCTCTCTCTCATCCCTCTCACTCATCCCTCCCTCTCATCCCTCTCTTCCCTCTCTCATCTCTCCCTCTCATCCCTCTCTCTCATCCCTCCCTCTCATCCCTCCCTCTCATCCCTCGCTCTCATCCCTCTCTTCCCTATATCATCCCTCTCTCTCATCCCTCTCTCTCATCCCTCTCTCATCCCTCCCTCTCGTCCCTCTCTCTCATCCCTCTCTCTCATCCCTCTCTTATCCCTCTCTCATCCCTCTCTCTCAACCCTCCCTTTCACCCCTCTCTCTCACCACGCTCTCTCACCCCTCTCTCTCATCCCTCCCTCTCATCCCTCTCTCTCATGCTCCCCTCTCAGTGTCTCAGATGGGTGTGGCCCAGGGACATAACATGTGTCCAGACCCGGGGATCCCTGACCGAGGGAGAAGAAAAGGATCAGACTTCAGGTAAAGGAGAGACAGAGGGATGGGGCGGCAGGGTAGCCTAGTGGTTAGAGTGTAGAGGAGGCAGGTAGCCTAGTGGTTAGAGTGTAGAGGAGGCAGGTAGCCTAGTGGTTAGAGTGTAGAGGAGGCAGGTAGCCTAGTGGTTAGAGTGTAGAGGAGGCAGGGTAGCCTAGTGGTTAGAGTGTAGAGGCGGCAGGGTAGCCTAGTGGTTAGAGTGTAGAGGGCGGCAGGGTAGCCTAGTGGTTAGAGTGTAGAGGAGGCAGGTAGCCTAGTGGTTAGAGTGTAGAGGCGGCAGGGTAGCCTAGTGGTTAGAGTGTAGAGGAGGCAGGGTAGCCTAGTGGTTAGAGTGTAGAGGTGGCAGGGTAGCCTAGTGGTTAGAGTGTAGAGGGCAGCAGGGTAGCCTAGTGGTTAGAGTGGAGGGGCGGCAGGGTTGCCTAGTGGTTAGAGTGTAGAGGGCGGCAGGGTAGCCTAGTGGTTAGAGTGTAGAGGAGGCAGGTAGCCTAGTGGTTAGAGTGTAGAGGTGGCAGGTAGCCTAGTGGTTAGAGTGTAGAGGAGGCAGGGTAGCCTAGTGGTTAGAGCGTTGGACTAGTAACCGAAAGGTTGCAAGTTCAAATCCCCGAGCTGACAAGGTACAAATCTGTCGTTCTGCCCCTGAACAGGCATTAACCCACTGTTCCTAGGCCGTCATTGAAAATAATAATTTGTTCTTAACTGACTTGCCTAGTAAAATAAAGGTTAAAAAATAAATAAATGTTTTTAAAAAGACTGAGGGGAGAGTACTGTACATGAACAGAGGAGAGACTGAGGGGAGAGTACTGTACATGAAGAGAGGAGAGACAGAGGGGAGAGTACTGTACATGAACAGAGGAGAGACTGAGGGGAGAGTACTGTACATGAACAGAGGAGAGACTGAGGGGAGAGTACTGTACATGAAGAGAGGAGAGACTGAGGGGAGAGTACTGTACATGAACAGAGGAGAGACTGAGGGGAGAGTACTGTACATGAAGAGAGGAGAGACTGAGGGGAGAGTACTGTACATGAAGAGAGGAGAGACTGAGGGGAGAGTACTGTACATGAAGAGAGGAGAGACTGAGGGGAGAGTACTGTACATGAAGAGAGGAGAGACTGAGGGGAGAGTACTGTACATGAAGAGAGGAGAGACAGAGACTGAGGGGAGAGTACTGTACATGTACAGAGGAGAGACTGAGGGGAGAGTACTGTACATGAACAGAGGAGAGACTGAGGGGAGAGTACTGTACATGAACAGAGGAGAGACTGAGGGGAGAGTACTGTTCATGTACAGAGGAGAGACTGAGGGGAGAGTACTGTACATGAAGAGAGGAGAGACAGAGACTGAGGGGAGAGTACTGTACATGAACAGAGGAGAGACTGAGGGGGGAGTACTGTACATGAACAGAGGAGAGACTGAGACTGAGGGGAGAGTACTGTACATGAAGAGAGGAGAGACAGAGACAGAGGGGAGAGTACTGTACATGAAGAGAGGAGAGACTGAGACTGAGGGGAGAGTACTGTACATGAAGAGAGGAGAGACAGAGACTGAGGGGAGAGTACTGTACATGAACAGAGGAGAGACTGAGGGGAGAGTACTGTACATGAAGAGAGGAGAGACTGAGACTGAGGGGAGAGTACTGTACATGAAGAGAGGAGAGACAGAGACAGAGGGGAGAGTACTGTACATGAAGAGAGGAGAGACAGAGACTGAGGGGAGAGTACTGTACATGAAGAGAGGAGAGACTGAGGGGAGAGTACTGTACATGAACAGAGGAGAGACTGAGGGGAGAGTACTGTACATGAACAGAGGAGAGACTGAGGGGAGAGTACTGTACATGAAGAGAGGAGAGACAGAGACAGAGGGGAGAGTACTGTACATGAAGAGAGGAGAGACTGAGGGGAGAGTACTGTACATGAACAGAGGAGAGACTGAGACTGAGGGGAGAGTACTGTACATGAACAGAGGAGAGACTGAGGGGAGAGTACTGTACATGAAGAGAGGAGAGACAGAGACTGAGGGGAGAGTACTGTACATGAAGAGAGGAGAGACAGAGACAGAGGGGAGAGTACTGTACATGAAGAGAGGAGAGACAGAGACTGAGGGGAGAGTACTGTACATGTACAGAGGAGAGACTGAGGGGAGAGTACTGTACATGAAGAGAGGAGAGACAGAGACAGAGGGGAGAGTACTGTACATGAAGAGAGGAGAGACAGAGACTGAGGGGAGAGTACTGTACATGAACAGAGGAGAGACTGAGGGGAGAGTACTGTACATGTACAGAGGAGAGACTGAGGGGAGAGTACTGTACATGAAGAGAGGAGAGACAGAGACAGAGGGGAGAGTACTGTACATGAAGAGAGGAGAGACTGAGGGGAGAGTACTGTACATGAAGAGAGGAGAGACAGAGACTGAGGGGAGAGTACTGTACATGAACAGAGGAGAGACTGAGGGGAGAGTACTGTACATGAACAGAGGAGAGACTGAGGGGAGAGTACTGTACATGAAGAGAGGAGAGACTGAGGGGAGAGTACTGTACATGAACAGAGGAGAGACTGAGACTGAGGGGAGAGTACTGTACATGAACAGAGGAGAGACTGAGGGGAGAGTACTGTACATGAAGAGAGGAGAGACAGAGACTGAGGGGAGAGTACTGTACATGAACAGAGGAGAGACTGAGGGGAGAGTACTGTACATGAACAGAGGAGAGACTGAGGGGAGAGTACTGTACATGAAGAGAGGAGAGACTGAGGGGAGAGTACTGTACATGAACAGAGGAGAGACTGAGGGGAGAGTACTGTACATGAAGAGAGGAGAGACTGAGGGGAGAGGGGAGAGTACTGTACATGAACAGAGGAGAGACTGAGACTGAGGGGAGAGTACTGTACATGAAGAGAGGAGAGACTGAGGGGAGAGTACTGTACATGAAGAGAGGAGAGACTGAGACTGAGGGGAGAGTACTGTACATGAACAGAGGAGAGACTGAGACTGAGGGGAGAGTACTGTACATGAACAGAGGAGAGACTGAGACTGAGGGGAGAGTACTGTACATGAAGAGAGGAGAGACTGAGACTGAGGGGAGAGTACTGTACATGAACAGAGGAGAGACTGAGACTGAGGGGAGAGTACTGTACATGAAGATGTATTGAGAATAGGAATAGGGCTCTGGTCTATAGTAGTACCACTATATAGGGAATAGGGCTCTGGTCTATAGTAGTACCACTATATAGGGAATAGGGCTCTGGTCTATAGTAGTGTACTATATAGGGAATAGGGCTCTGGTCTATAGTAGTACCACTATATAGGGAATAGGGCTCTGGTCTATAGTAGTACCACTATATAGGGAATAGGGCTCTGGTCTATAGTAGTACCACTATATAGGGAATAGGGCTCTGGTCTATAGTAGTACCACTATATAGGGAATAGGGCTCTGGTCTATAGTAGTACCACTATATAGGGAATAGGGCTCTGGTCTATGGTAGTACCACTATATAGGAATAGGGCTCTGGTCTATAGTAGTGTACTATATAGGGAATAGGGCTCTGGTCTATAGTAGTACCACTATATAGGGAATAGGGCTCTGGTCTATAGTAGTACCACTATATAGGGAATAGGGCTCTGGTCTATAGTAGTGTACTATATAGGGAATAGGGCTCTGGTCTATAGTAGTACCACTATATAGGGAATAGGGCTCTGGTCTATAGTAGTACCACTATATAGGGAATAGGGCTCTGGTCTATAGTAGTACCACTATATAGGGAATAGGGCTCTGGTCTATAGTAGTACCACTATATAGGGAATAGGGCTCTGGTCTATAGTAGTGTACTATATAGGGAATAGGGCTCTGGTCTATAGTAGTACCACTATATAGGGAATAGGGCTCTGGTCTATAGTAGTACCACTATATAGGGAATAGGGCTCTGGTCTATAGTAGTACCACTATATAGGGAATAGGGCTCTGGTCTATAGTAGTACCACTATATAGGGAATAGGGCTCTGGTCTATAGTAGTACCACTATATAGGGAATAGGGCTCTGGTCTATGGTAGTACCACTATATAGGGAATAGGGCTCTGGTCTATAGTAGTGTACTATATAGGGAATAGGGCTCTGGTCTATAGTAGTACCACTATATAGGGAATAGGGCTCTGGTCTATAGTAGTACCACTATATAGGGAATAGGGCTCTGGTCTATAGTAGTGTACTATATAGGGAATAGGGCTCTGGTCTATAGTAGTACCACTATATAGGGAATAGGGCTCTGGTCTATAGTAGTACCACTATATAGGGAATAGGGCTCTGGTCTATAGTAGTACCACTATATAGGGAATAGGGCTCTGGTCTATAGTAGTACCACTATATAGGGAATAGGGCTCTGGTCTATAGTAGTACCACTATATAGAGAATAGGGCTCTGGTCTATAGTAGTACCACTATATAGGGAATAGGGCTCTGGTCTATAGTAGTACCACTATATAGGGAATAGGGCTCTGGTCTATAGTAGTACCACTATATAGGGAATAGGGCTCTGGTCTATAGTAGTACCACTATGTAGGGAATAGGGCTCTGGTCTATAGTAGTACCACTATATAGGGAATAGGGCTCTGGTCTATGGTAGTACCACTATGTAGGGAATAGGGCTCTGGTCTATGGTAGTACCACTATATAGGGAATAGGGCTCTGGTCTATGGTAGTACCACTATATAGGGAATAGGGCTCTGGTCTATAGTAGTACCACTATATAGGGAATAGGGCTCTGGTCTATAGTAGTACCACTATATAGGGAATAGGGCTCTGGTCTATGGTAGTACCACTATAGAGGGAATAGGGTTCTGGTCTATGGTAGTACCACTATATAGGGAATAGGGCTCTGGTCTATAGTAGTACCACTATATAGGGAATAGGGCTCTGGTCTATAGTAGTACCACTATATAGGGAATAGGGCTCTGGTCTATAGTAGTGTACTATATAGGGAATAGGGCTCTGGTCTATAGTAGTACCACTATATAGGGAATAGGGCTCTGGTCTATAGTAGTACCACTATATAGGGAATAGGGCTCTGGTCTATAGTAGTGTACTATATAGGGAATAGGGCTCTGGTCTATAGTAGTACCACTATATAGGGAATAGGGCTCTGGTCTATAGTAGTACCACTATATAGGGAATAGGGCTCTGGTCTATAGTAGTACCACTATATAGGGAATAGGGCTCTGGTCTATAGTAGTACCACTATATAGGGAATAGGGCTCTGGTCTATAGTAGTACCACTATATAGGGAATAGGGCTCTGGTCTATAGTAGTACCACTATATAGGGAATAGGGCTCTGGTCTATAGTAGTGTACTATATAGGGAATAGGGCTCTGGTCTATAGTAGTACCACTATATAGGGAATAGGGCTCTGGTCTATAGTAGTACCACTATATAGGGAATAGGGCTCTGGTCTATAGTAGTGTACTATATAGGGAATAGGGCTCTGGTCTATAGTAGTACCACTATATAGGGAATAGGGCTCTGGTCTATAGTAGTACCACTATATAGAGAATAGGGCTCTGGTCTATAGTAGTGCCACTATATAGGGAATAGGGCTCTGGTCTATAGTAGTACCACTATATAGGGAATAGGGCTCTGGTCTATAGTAGTACCACTATATAGGGAATAGGGCTCTGGTCTATAGTAGTACCACTATGTAGGGAATAGGGCTCTGGTCTATAGTAGTACCACTATATAGGGAATAGGGCTCTGGTCTATGGTAGTACCACTATGTAGGGAATAGGGCTCTGGTCTATGGTAGTACCACTATATAGGGAATAGGGCTCTGGTCTATGGTAGTACCACTATATAGGGAATAGGGCTCTGGTCTATAGTAGTACCACTATATAGGGAATAGGGCTCTGGTCTATAGTAGTACCACTATATAGGGAATAGGGCTCTGGTCTATGGTAGTACCACTATATAGGGAATAGGGCTCTGGTCTATAGTAGTACCACTATATAGGGAATAGGGCTCTGGTCTATAGTAGTACCACTATATAGGGAATAGGGCTCTGGTCTATAGTAGTACCACTATATAGGGAATAGGGCTCTGGTCTATGGTAGTACCACTATATAGGGAATAGGGCTCTGGTCTATAGTAGTACCACTATATAGGGAATAGGGCTCTGGTCTATAGTAGTACCACTATATAGGGAATAGGGCTCTGGTCTATAGTAGTACCACTATATAGGGAATAGGGCTCTGGTCTATAATAGTACCACTATATAGGGAGTAGGGCTCTGGTCTATAGTAGTGTACTATATAGGGAATAGGGCTCTGGTCAACAGTAGTGTTCTATATAGGGAATAGGGCTCTGGTCAACAGTAGTGTTCTATATAGGGAATAGGGCTCTGGTCTATAGTAGTACCACTATATAGGGAATAGGGCTCTGGTCAACAGTAGTGTTCTATATAGGGAATAGGGCTCTGGTCTATAGTAGTGTACTATATAGGGAATAGGGCTCTGGTCTATAGTAGTACCACTATATAGGGAATAGGGCTCTGGTCAACAGTAGTGTTCTATATAGGGAATAGGGCTCTGGTCTATATTAGTACCATTATATAGGGAATAGGGCTCTGGTCAACAGTAGTGTTCTATATAGGGAATAGTGCTCTGGTCTATAGTAGTACCACTATATAGGGAATAGGGCTCTGGTCAACAGTAGTGTTCTATATAGGGAATAGGGCTCTGGTCTATAGTAGTACCACTATATAGGGAATAGGGCTCTGGTCTATAGTAGTACCACTATATAGGGAATAGGGCTCTGGTCTATAGCAGCGCCACTATATAGGGAATATGGCTCTGGTCTATAGTAGTACCACTATATAGGGAATAGGGCTCTGGTCTATAGCAGCGCCACTATATAGGGAATATGGCTCTGGTCAACAGTAGTGTACTATATCGGGAGTAGGACTCTGGTCTGAAGTAGTGTACTATATAGGGAATAGGGGGCCATTTGGGATGTGTGTCTCTGTATCAGTGACGTTTCTCCGGGTTTGTCACTGCGTCTAACACAGACAAATGGGTACGATCCGTCCGCCACAAACCTGCACATACAGACAACCCTTCAGGACGGGAGTTTTCCTTCCCAAGACCAGAGTTAGAACACATCCATCTCTATGTGTATAAACCTCTGTCTCTCTACCTCCCCCTACAGGCGGGGAACCACGGTGCACTTCTCCTGTGATGAGGGTTACGAGCTGCAGGGCTCTAAGAGCATCAGCTGCCTGAGAGTCACAGACAGCTACGTAGGCTGGAGCGACGACCGGCCCATCTGCAGAGGTACGGGGGCGGAGGGGGTGTCTCTCTGCTCATGTGTGTATCTGTGTCTCTCTGTGTATGTGTGTGTGTGTGTGTGGGGGCGGAGGGGGTGTCTCTCTGCTCATGTGTGTATCTGTGTCTCTCTGTGTATGTGTGTGTGTGTGTGTGGGGGCGGAGGGGGGGGTGTCTCTCTGCTCATGTGTGTATCTGTGTCTCTGTGTGTGTGTGTGTGTGTGGGGGGGGGTGTATCTGTTCATTCTGTGTTTTTATCTGTTAGCCTGAGCTGGACTTGACTCTCATCTATCTACACTGGCAGTCTACTGCCCACAAGGCGAATAAACTTCCTCCCATCGTTTAGTGACAAGCAGACAGAATGGTCACGGCCTCCGTGTGTCGTCCACGGCCTCTGTGTGTCGTCCACGGCCTCTGTGTGTCGTCCACGGCCTCCGTGTGTCGTCCACGGCCTCCGTGTGTGGTCCACGGCCTCCGTGTGTCGTCCACGGCCTCCGTGTGTCGTCCACGGCCTCCGTGTGTCGCCCATGGCCTCCGTGTGTCGTCCAATCTACCCACAACCTGTGTGGCTTTGTGTTGCACCCTAACCACCCAAACAGGCTGATGTTCTATTGACAACAACTGTGTCTGAATGTATCAGAGTAAACAGAGAGACAGAGTCCCGTCTCTATTAGATGAATGTATCAGAGTAAGGCAGAGAGAGACAGAGTCCCGTCTCTATTAGATGAATGTATCAGAGTAAGGCAGAGAGACAGAGTCCCGTCTCTATTAGATGAATGTATCAGGGTAAAGCAGAGAGACATGGCCATCCATATCCACAAAGGCCTAACAAAACAAAACCCTAGTTGATGGTAATAGCTCTCGCCGTTGCCCCTAGTGGTGGGTTTGGAAGATAATCCTGACGTCCTGGGAACTTGAATATTGTCTTGGATCTCAGGTTACCTGACTCCATCGGAAGGATTGTCCTCACAGATCTTAGAGCAGGTGCTCTGGGTAGTAGATAGGAGTGGTGCTCTGGGTAGTGGATAGGAGTGGTGTTCTGGGTAGTGGATAGGAGTGGTGCTCTGGGTAGTAGATAGGAGTGGTGCTCTGGGTAGTGGATAGGAGTGGTGCTCTGGGTAGTAGATAGGAGTGGTGCTCTGGGTAGTGGATAGGAGTGGTGTTCTGGGTAGTGGATAGGAGTGGTGCTCTGGGTAGTGGATAGGAGTGGTGCTCTGGGTAGTGGATAGGAGTGGTGCTCTGGGTAGTGGATAGGAGTGGTGCTCTGGGTAGTAGATAGGAGTGGTGCTCTGGGTAGTGGATAGGAGTGGTGTTCTGGGTAGTGGATAGGAGTGGTGCTCTGGGTAGTGGATAGGAGTGGTGCTCTGGGTAGTGGATAGGAGTGGTGTTCTGGGTAGTAGATAGGAGTGGTGTTCTGGGTAGTGGATAGGAGTGGTGTTCTGGGTAGTGGATAGGAGTGGTGTTCTGGGTAGTAGATAGGAGTGGTGTTCTGGGTAGTGGATAGGAGTGGTGCTCTGGGTAGTGGATAGGAGTGGTGTTCTGGGTAGTGGATAGGAGTGGTGCTCTGGGTAGTGGATAGGAGTGGTGCTCTAGGTAGTGGATAGGAGTGGTGTTCTGGGTAGTAGATAGGAGTGGTGTTCTGGGTAGTGGATAGGAGTGGTGCTCTGGGTAGTGGATAGGAGTGGTGCTCTGGGTAGTGGATAGGAGTGGTGCTCTGGGTAGTGGATAGGAGTGGTGTTCTGGGTAGTGGATAGGAGTGGTGCTCTGGGTAGTGGATAGGAGTGGTGTTCTGGGTAGTGGATAGGAGTGGTGCTCTGGGTAGTAGATAGGAGTGGTGTTCTGGGTAGTGGATAGGAGTGGTGTTCTGGGTAGTAGATAGGAGTGGTGTTCTGGGTAGTAGATAGGAGTGGTGTTCTGGGTAGTAGATAGGAGTGGTGCTCTGGGTAGTAGATAGGAGTGGTGCTCTGGGTAGTAGATAGGAGTGGTGTCCAGTGTTCAAAACATTGCATCGTGCATTCATATCTTTAAAGAAACCTTGCACTTGCAGAATCATTGGTTCAAATAACAAATTTATTATGAAATGCCATAGGAACATTCATTTAGAGCACCCACACACAAGATACCGATATTTAGTTTCACTGTGTAGTTGTTCCAGAGTAAAGCAGACAGACAGAGTCCCGTACAAAATATGTGAAAACATCACTGCAGTGTTCCTCAGCTGGCTTACTGTAAAACATCACTGCAGTGTTCCTGACCTGGCTTACTGTAAAACATCACTGCAGTGTTCCTCACCTGGCTTACTGTAAAACATCACTGCAGTGTTCCTGACCTGGCTTACTGTAAAACATCACTGCAGTGTTCCTCAGCTGGCTTACTGTAAAACATCACTGCAGTGTTCCTCATCTGGCTTACTGTAAAACATCACTGCAGTGTTCCTGACCTGGCTTACTGTAAAACATCACTGCAGTGTTCCTCAGCTGGCTTACTGTAAAACATCACTGCAGTGTTCCTCACCTGGCTTACTGTAAAACATCACTGCAGTGTTCCTCACCTGGCTTACTGTAAAACATCACTGCAGTGTTCCTCACCTGGCTTACTGTAAAACATCACTGCAGTGTTCCTCACCTGGCTTACTGTAAAACATCACTGCAGTGTTCCTCACCTGGCTTACTGTAAAACATCACTGCAGTGTTCCTCACCTGGCTTACTGTAAAACATCACTGCAGTGTTCCTCACCTGGCTTACTGTAAAACATCACTGCAGTGTTCCTCACCTGGCTTACTGTAAAACATCACTGCAGTGTTCCTCACCTGGCTTACTGTAAAACATCACTGCAGTGTTCCTCACCTGGCTTACTGTAAAACATCACTGCAGTGTTCCTCACCTGGCTTACTGTAAAACATCACTGCAGTGTTCCTGACCTGGCTTACTGTAAAACATCACTGCAGTGTTCCTCAGCTGGCTTACTGTAAAACATCACTGCAGTGTTCCTGACCTGGCTTACTGTAAAACATCACTGCAGTGTTCCTCACCTGGCTTACTGTAAAACATCACTGCAGTGTTCCTCACCTGGCTTACTGTAAAACATCACTGCAGTGTTCCTCACCTGGCTTACTGTAAAACATCACTGCAGTGTTCCTCACCTGGCTTACTGTAAAACATCACTGCAGTGTTCCTGACCTGGCTTACTGTAAAACATCACTGCAGTGTTCCTCACCTGGCTTACTGTAAAACATCACTGCAGTGTTCCTCACCTGGCTTACTGTAAAACATCACTGCAGTGTTCCTGACCTGGCTTATTGTAAAACATCACTGCTGTGTTCCTCACCTGGCTTACTGTAAAACATCACTGCAGTGTTCCTCACCTGGCTTACTGTAAAACATCACTGCAGTGTTCCTCACCTGGCTTACTGTAAAACATCACTGCAGTGTTCCTCACCTGGCTTACTGTAAAACATCACTGCAGTGTTCCTGACCTGGCTTACTGTAAAACATCACTGCAGTGTTCCTCACCTGGCTTACTGTAAAACATCACTGCAGTGTTCCTCACCTGACTTACTGTAAAACATCACTGCAGTGTTCCTGACCTGGCTTACTGTAAAACATCACTGCAGTGTTCCTCACCTGGCTTACTGTAAAACATCACTGCAGTGTTCGTCACCTGGCTTACTGTAAAACATCACAGCAGTGTTCCTCACCTGGCTTACTGTTATGCAGGTGAATGAGGACCCAAAAGCGACTTGGCGAAAACAGAGTTTTTAATCCAGTAAAGTTACTTTACAAACAAAAGGCATAATACTACTCGTAATGACGAGAACAGACTGGAGACTTGATCAAGAACTGCAGGTTGCCTCGGGAAGGCACTTGAACGTAGCAGACTCAGACACCTGCTCACCACGCAGCATCTGAGGGAAACACGACACGACAGGGCAATACATAGACACAGCACGGTGAACAATAGACAAGGATCCGACAGGACAGGAACGGAAAACAAGGGAAGAAATAGGGACTCTAATCAGGGGAAAAGATAAGGAACAGGTGTGGGAAGACTAAATGATGATTAGGGGAATAGGAACAGCTGGGAGCAGGAACGGAACGATAGAGAGAGGAGAGAGAGGGAGGGGGAGAGAGAGGGATAGAAAAAGGGAACGAACCTAATAAGACCAGCAGGGGGAAACGAACAGAAGGGAAAGCATAATGACAAGACAATCTAAGACAAAACATGACAGTACCCCCCACTCACCGAGCGCCTCCTGGCGCACTCGAGGAGGAATCCTGGCGGCAACGGAGGAAATCATCAATAAGTGAACGGTCCAGCACGTCCCGAGACGGAACCCAACTCCTCTCCTCAGGACCGTAACCCTCCCAATCCACTAAGTATTGGTGACCCCGTCCCCGAGAACGCATGTCCATGATCCTACGTACCTTGTAAATAGGTGCGCTCTCGACAAGGACGGGAGGGGGAGGGAAGACGAACGGGGGTGCGAAGAAAGGGCTTGACACAGGAGACATGGAAGACAGGATGGACGCGACGAAGATGTCGCGGAAGAAGCAGTCGCACAGCGACAGGATTGACGACCTGGGAGACACGGAACGGACCAATGAACCGCGGAGTCAACTTACGAGAAGCTGTCGTAAGAGGAAGGTTGCGAGTGGAAAGCCACACTCTCTGGCCGCAACAATACCTTGGACTCTTAATCCTGCGTTTATTGGCGGCTCTCACAGTCTGTGCCCTGTAACGGCAAAGTGCAGACCTCACCCTCCTCCAGGTGCGCTCACAACGTTGGACAAACGCTTGAGCGGAGGGAACGCTGGACTCGGCAAGCTGGGATGAGAACAGAGGAGGCTGGTAACCCAGACTACTCTGAAACGGAGATAACCCGGTAGCAGACGAAGGAAGCGAGTTGTGAGCGTATTCTGCCCAGGGAGCTGTTCTGCCCAAGACGCAGGGTTTCTGAAAGAAAGGCTGCGTAGTATGCGACCAATCGTCTGATTGGCCCTCTCTGCTTGACCGTTAGACTGGGGATGAAACCCGGAAGAGAGACGGACGGACGCACCAATCAAACGACAGAACTCCCTCCAAAACTGTGACGTGAATTGCGGGCCTCTGTCTGAAACGGCGTCTAACGGGAGGCCATGAATTCTGAACACATTTTCGATGATGATTTGTGCCGTCTCCTTAGCGGAAGGAAGTTTAGCGAGGGGAATGAAATGTGCCGCCTTAGAGAACCTATCGACAACCGTAAGAATCACAGTCTTCCCCGCAGACAAAGGCAGACCGGTAATGAAGTCTAGGGCGATGTGAGACCATGGTCGAGAAGGAATGGGGAGCGGTCTGAGACGACCGGCAGGAGGAGAGTTACCCGACTTAGTCTGCGCGCAGTCCGAACAAGCAGCCACGAAACGGCGCGTGTCACGCTCCTGAGTCGGCCACCAAAAGCGCTGGCGAATAGACGCAAGAGTGCCTCGAACACCGGGATGACCAGCTAACTTGGCAGAGTGAGCCCACTGAAGAACAGCCAGACGAGTGGAAACAGGAACGAAAAGGAGGTTACTAGGACAAGCGCGCGGCGACGCAGTGTGCGTGAGTGCTTGCTTAACCTGTCTTTCAATTCCCCAGACTGTCAACCCGACAACACGCCCATAAGGAAGAATCCCCTCGGGATCAGTAGAAGCCACAGAAGAACTAAACAGACGGGATAAGGCATCAGGCTTGGTGTTTTTGCTACCCGGATGGTAAGAAATCACAAACTCGAAACGAGCGAAAAACAACGCCCAACGAGCTTGACGGGCATTAAGTCGTTTGGCAGAACGGATGTACTCAAGGTTCTTATGGTCTGTCCAAACGACAAAAGGAACGGTCGCCCCCTCCAACCACTGTCGCCATTCGCCTAGGGCTAAGCGGATGGCGAGCAGTTCACGGTTACCCACATCATAGTTGCGCTCAGATGGCGACAGGCGATGAGAAAAATAAGCGCAAGGATGAACCTTATCGTCAGACTGGAAGCGCTGGGATAGAATGGCTCCCACGCCTACCTCTGAAGCGTCAACCTCGACAATGAATTGTCTAGTGACGTCAGGAGTAACGAGGATAGGAGCGGACGTAAAACGTTCTTTTAGAAGATCAAAAGCTCCCTGGGCGGAACCGGACCACTTAAAACACGTCTTGACAGAAGTAAGAGCTGTGAGAGGGGCAGCAACTTGACCGAAATTACGAATTAAACGCCGATAGAAATTAGCGAAACCTAAAAAGCGCTGCAACTCGACACGTGACCTTGGAACGGGCCAATCACTGACAGCTTGGACCTTAGCGGAATCCATCTGAATGCCTTCAGCGGAAATAACGGAACCGAGAAAAGTAACGGAGGAGACATGAAAAGAGCACTTCTCAGCCTTTACGTAGAGACAATTCTCTAAAGGCGCTGTAGAACACGTCGAACGTGCTGAACATGAATCTCGAGTGACGGTGAAAAAATCAGGATATCGTCAAGATAGACAAAAACAAAGATGTTCAGCATGTCTCTCAGAACATCATTAACTAATGCCTGAAAAACAGCTGGCACATTGGCGAGACCAAACGGCAGAACCCGGTACTCAAAATGCCCTAACGGAGTGTTAAACGCCGTTTTCCACTCGTCCCCCTCTCTGATGCGCACGAGATGGTAAGCGTTACGAAGGTCCAACTTAGTAAAGCACCTGGCTCCCTGCAGAATCTCGAAGGCTGATGACATAAGGGGAAGCGGATAACGATTCTTAACCGTTATGTCATTCAGCCCTCGATAATCACGCAGGGGCGCAGAGTACCGTCCTTCTTCTTAACAAAAAAGAACCCCGCCCCGGCCGGAGAGGAAGAAGGCACTATGGTACCGGCGTCAAGAGACACAGATAAATAATCCTCGAGAGCCTTACGTTCGGGAGCCGACAGAGAGTATAGTCTACCCCGAGGAGGAGTGGTCCCCGGAAGGAGATCAATACTACAATCATACGACCGGTGAGGAGGAAGGGAGTTGGCTCGGGACCGACTGAAGACCGTGCGCAGATCATGATATTCCTCCGGCACTCCTGTCAAATCGCCAGGTTCCTCCTGAGAAGTGGGGACAGAAGAAATGGGAGGGATGGCAGACATTAAACACTTCACATGACAAGAAACGTTCCAGGATAGGATAGAATTACTAGACCAATTAATAGAAGGATTATGACATACTAGCCAGGGATGACCCAAAACAACAGGTGTAAAAGGTGAACGAAAAATCAAAAAAGAAATAGTCTCACTGTGGTTACCAGATACTGTGAGAGTTAAAGGTAGTGTCTCAAATCTGATACTGGGAAGATGACTACCATCTAAGGCAAACATGGGCGTAGGCTTGTCTAACTGTCTGAAAGGAATGTCATGTTTCCGAGCCCATGCTTCGTCCATGAAACAACCTTCAGCCCCAGAGTCAATCAAGGCACTGCATGTAGCACCCGAACCGGTCCAGCGTAGATGGACCGACATAGTAGTACAGGATCTAGATGAAGAGACCTGAGTAGTAGCGCTCACCAGTAGCCCTCCGCTTACTGATGAGCTCTGGCCTTTTACTGGACATGAATTGACAAAATGTCCATCAAATCCGCAATAGAGGCACAGGCGGTTGGTGATCCTCCGTTCCCTCTCCTTGGTCGAGATGCGAATACCTCCCAGCTGCATGGGCTCAGTCTCTGAGCCAGAGGAGGGAGATGGTTGCGATGCGGAGCAGGGAAACACCGTTGACGCGAGCTCTCTTCCACGAGCTTGGTGACGAAGATCTACCCGTCGTTCTATGCGGATGGCGAGAGCAATCAAAGAGTCCACACTGGAAGGAACCTCCCGAGAGAGAATCTCATCTTTGACCACTGCGTGGAGTCCCTCCAGAAAACGAGCGAGCAGCGCCGGCTCGTTCCAGTCACTAGAGGCAGCAAGAGTGCGAAACTCTATAGAGTAATCCGTTATGGATCGATCACCTTGGCATAGGGAAGCCAGGGCCCTAGAAGCCTCCCTACCAAAAACTGAACGGTCAAAAACCCGAATCATCTCCTCTTTAAAGTTCTGGTAATTGTTAGAACAATCAGCCCTTGCCTCCCAGATAGCTGTGCCCCACTCTCGAGCCCGGCCAGTAAGGAGTGAAATGACGTAAGCAACCCGAGCTCTCTCGCTAGAGTATGTGTTGGGTTGGAGAGAGAACACAATATCACACTGGGTGAGAAAGGAGCGGCACTCCGTGGGCTGCCCGGAGTAGCAAGGTGGGTTATTAACCCTAGGTTCCGGAGGCTTGGCAGGCCAGGAAGTAACAGGTGGCACGAGACGAAGACTCTGGAACTGTCCAGAGAGGTCGGAAACCTGAGCGGCCAGGTTCTCCACGGCATGGCGAGCAGCAGACAATTCCTGCTCGTGTCTGCCGAGCATGGCTCCTTGGATCTCGACGGCAGTGTTACGAGCATCTGTAGTCGCTGGGTCCATTCCTTGGTCGGATCCTTCTGTTATGCAGGTGAATGAGGACCCAAAAGCGACTTGGCGAAAACAGAGTTTTTAATCCAGTAAAGTTACTTTACAAACAAAAGGCATAATACTACTCGTAATGACGAGAACAGACTGGAGACTTGATCAAGAACTGCAGGTTGCCTCGGGAAGGCACTTGAACGTAGCAGACTCAGACACCTGCTCACCACGCAGCATCTGAGGGAAACACGACACGACAGGGCAATACATAGACACAGCACGGTGAACAATAGACAAGGATCCGACAGGACAGGAACGGAAAACAAGGGAAGAAATAGGGACTCTAATCAGGGGAAAAGATAAGGAACAGGTGTGGGAAGACTAAATGATGATTAGGGGAATAGGAACAGCTGGGAGCAGGAACGGAACGATAGAGAGAGGAGAGAGAGGGAGGGGGAGAGAGAGGGATAGAAAAAGGGAACGAACCTAATAAGACCAGCAGGGGGAAACGAACAGAAGGGAAAGCATAATGACAAGACAATCTAAGACAAAACATGACACTTACTGTAAAACATCACTGCAGTGTTCCTCACCTGGCTTACTGTAAAACATCACTGCAGTGTTCCTCACCTGGCTTACTGTAAAACATCACTGCAGTGTTCCTCACCTGGCTTACTGTAAAACATCACTGCAGTGTTCCTCACCTGGCTTACTGTAAAACATCACTGCAGTGTTCCTCACCTGTCTTACTGTAAAACATCACTGCAGTGTTCCTGACCTGGCTTACTGTAAAACATCACTGCAGTGTTCCTCACCTGGCTAACTGTAAAACATCACTGCAGTGTTCCTGACCTGGCTTACTGTAAAAAGCAAAACAAAGGTTGATTACTGTACTTCTATATTTCCATCAACCCTGTCTGGTAGATTTGGCCACAGGTTCTCATCCACATCCAGGCCTGACACTGGCCTGCCGTGATGTCAGGTTGAAGCCTGCCTCATCCAAAAAGAGGAATTTGTGATGGTTTTCAGTTTCCAGCTCCATCACCCTCTAAAATTTTGGAATTTTGGAAAGAGAATTATGGATTACAATGTGATGTAGAATGTTTTTTTTTTGGGGGGGGGTTTACCACGTTCCCCAACACCTCTCAGAAGGGGTGCTTGGTCCGTGGCCTTGTCCTCTACCACGTTCCCCAACACCTCTCAGAAGGGGTGCTTGGTCCGTGGCCTTGTCCTCTACCACGTTTCCCAACACCTCTCAGAAGGGGTGCTTGGTCCGTGGCCTTGTCCTCTACCACATTCCCCCACACCTCTCAAACGAGGCCCACGACCTCTCAGAAGGGGTGCTTGGTCCGTGGCCTTGTCCTCTACCACATTCCCACCACACCTCTCAAACGAGGCCCACGACCACCTCTCAGAAGGGGTGCTCGTCACCTGCCATTCCTTTGACCACCACAAGAGTTGGCAGTTTTGGAAATGCAATTACATACCTACACTCAACATCCACTTTATCAGGTACACCTGCCTGTTAATAGCTCCTTCGAACAGCGAATCATGTGGCTGCCTGCAACTCATTATATGGAGTATATAGATGGAGTATGTAGATAGCTTTCCTTGTTGTTCAACCTAACATTAGAACGGGCAAGATGAGTAATCTAAGCGACTTTGACCGTGGTATGATTGCTGATGTCACACATGGGGATTCTAGAGCATCTCAGAAACAGCTGCCTTCCTGGGATTTTTTAAGCACGACAATCTCTAGAGTTTACAGAGAATGGTGCAATTAATAAAACACATGCGGTTATGTGGTCAAAAGCACCTTGTTAATGAGAGAGGTCAGAGGAGAATGTCCAGACTCATTCAAGCTAACAGAAAGGCCTCAAACGCTCAAATAACAGCTGTTTAAAACAGTGTTGTGCAGAAGGGCATCTCTTAACGTACAACCCCGTGAATAATTCAGGCTTTTGTGGAGGCAAAAAGGGTCCTACCTAGTACTAGATAGTCCTACCCAGTACTAGATAGTCCTACCCAGTACTAGATAGTCCTACCCAGTACTAGATAGTCCTACCCAGTACTAGATAGTCCTACCCAGTGCTAGATAGTCCTACCCAGTACTAGATAGTCCTACCCAGTACTAGAGAGGTGTACCTAATAAAGTGGCCCGTGAGTATACAGTAATGTCAAATCTGAAAACATGGTCTGGAAAAGTGGTACATGGGACCATAGAAACAGTGTTTGATAAAGAATGATGATGAAACATTACATCC
>NC_060196.1:63853485-63940985 GCF_021184085.1 Oncorhynchus gorbuscha
CACAGCAATAGACAAACACAGTCAGCTTAAACTAAACACACAAACAATTATACATTTATATATATTATTATATTATATTATTATACATTTTCATGTCTTTTTGAACCGTGTTCACAGCGAAAAAACAGGTGAAAGAAGTATGTGAACTTTTGGATTTAATAACTGGTTGACCCTCCTTCAATAACCTCAACCAAACGTGTTCTGTAGTTGCAGATCAGACCTGCACAACGGTCAGGAGGAATTGTGGACCATTCCTCTTTATGAAACTGTTTCAGTTCCACTATGTAATTGGGATGTCTGGTGTCAAAGGCTCTCTCGAGGTCATGCCACAGCATCTCAAATAGGTTGAGGTCAGGACTCTGACTGAGCCACTCCAGAAGGTGTATTTTATTCTGTTGAAGATATTCTTCTGTTGATTTACATTTACATTACATTTAAGTCATTTAGCAGATGCTCTTATCCAGAGCGACTTACACATTGGTGCATTCACCTTATGACATCCAGTGGAACAGATTTACTTCTGTGTTTTGGGTCTTTGTCCTGTTGCATCACCTAACTTCTGTTGAGCTTCAATTGGCGGACAGACAACCTTACATTCTCCTGTAAAACGTCTTGATAAACTTGGGAATTCATTTTTTCGTCAATGATATCTGTCCCAGCCCTTCAGGCAGCAAAGCAGCCCCAAACCATAATGCTCCATCCACCAGACTTTACAGTGGGGAGGTTATGATGTTTTTGTGCTGTTCTGTAGTTTCATCCACATAATATGTTGCTAGTAGCAACCAGAAGAAGCGCTGTGGAACATCCAGGAGCTCTTTTGCGAACCTCAGACGTGCAGCAATGTTGTTTTTTTTTGGACAGCAGTGGCTTCTTCCATTGTGTCCTCCCATGAACACCATTCTTGTTTAGTGTTTTACATATAGTAGACTCGTCAACAGAGATGTTAGCATGTCCCGTAGATAGATTTCTGTAAGTCTTTAGCTGACATTCTAGGATTCTTCTTAACCTCATTGAGCATTCTGCACTGTGCTCTTGCAGTCATCTTTGCAGGATGGCCACTCCTAGGGAGAGTAGCAACAGTGCTGAACCTTCTCCATTTATAGAGAATTTGTCTTACTGTGGACTGATGAACATCAAGGCTTTTAGAGATACTTTTGTAACCATTTCCTTCTTCATGCAAGTCAACAATTCTAGGACTTTTGATATATTTTTTGGTCAAGTTATAGTTCACATCAGGCAATGCTTCTTGTGAATCGCAAACTCAAAATGTATAAGTGTTTTTTTATAGGGCAGGGCAGCTCTAACCAACATCTTCAATCTTGTCCCATTGATTTGACTCAAGGTTAGCTGACTCCTTAATCCAATAAGCTTTTTGGAGAAGTCATTTAGCCCATGGGGTTCACATACTTTTTCCAACCTACAATGTGAAAGTTTAAATTATGTATTCAATATAGACAAGAAAAATCTTTGTCTATTGTTGTGATTTAGATGAAGATCAGTCATTAAGACCAATTTACGCAGAAATCCAGGTAATTCCAAAGGTTTCACATACTTCTTCTTGCCACATGCTAATTACATGTCTCTACGTCTACAGTCCTCTAATTACATGTCTCTACGTCTACAGTCCTCTAATTACATGTCTCTACGTCTACAGTCCTCTAATTACATGTCTCTACGTCTACAGTCCTCTAATTACATGTCTCTACGTCTACAGTCCTCTAATTACATGTCTCTAATTACATGTCTCTACGTCTACAGTCCTCTAATTACATGTCTCTACGTCTACAGTCCTCTAATTACATGTCTCTACGTCTACAGTCCTCTAATTACATGTCTCTACGTCTACAGTCCTCTAATTACATGTCTCTACGTCTACAGTCCTCTAATTACATGTCTCTACGTCTACAGTCCTCTAATTACATGTCTCTACGTCTGCAGTCCTCTAATTACATGTCTCTACGTCTACAGTCCTCTAATTACATGTCTCTACGTCTACAGTCCTCTAATTACATGTCTCTACGTCTGCAGTCCTCTAATTACATGTCTCTACGTCTGCAGTCCTCTAATTACATGTCTCTACGTCTACAGTCCTCTACGTCTACAGTCCTCTATGTCTACAGTCCTCTAATTACATGTCTCTACGTCTACAGTCCTCTAATTACATGTCTCTACGTCTACAGTCCTCTAATTACATGTCTCTACGTCTACAGTCCTCTACGTCTACAGTCCTCTACGTCTACAGTCCTCTAATTACATGTCTCTACGTCTACAGTCCTCTAATACATGTCTCTACGTCTACAGTCCTCTAATTACATGTCTCTATGTCTACAGTCCTCTAATTACATGTCTCTACGTCTACAGTCCTCTAATTACATGTCTCTACGTCTACAGTCCTCTATGTCTACAGTCCTCTAATTACATGTCTCTACGTCTACAGTCCTCTAATTACATGTCTCTACAGTCCTCTAATTACATGTCTCTACGTCTACAGTCCTCTAATTACATGTCTCTACTTCTACAGTCCTCTACGTCTACAGTCCTCTATGTCTACAGTCCTCTAATTACATGTCTCTACGTCTACAGTCCTCTAATTACATGTCTCTACTGTCCTCTAATACAGTCCTATGTCTCAGTCCTCTAATTACATGTCTCTACGTCTACAGTCCTCTAATTACATGTCTCTATGTCTACAGTCCTCTAATTACATGTCTCTATGTCTACAGTCCTCTAATTACATGTCTCTATGTCTGCAGTCCTCTAATTACATGTCTCTACGTCTACAGTCCTCTAATTACATGTCTCTATGTATACAGTCCTCTAATTACATGTCTCTATGTATACAGTCCTCTAATTACATGTCTCTATGTATACAGTCCTCTAATTACATGTCTCTATGTATACAGTCCTCTAATTACATGTCTCTATGTATACAGTCCTCTAATTACATGTCTCTATGTCTACAGTCCTCTAATTACATGTCTCTATGTCTACAGTCCTCTAATTACATGTCTCTATGTCTGCAGTCCTCTAATTACATGTCTCTAATGTATTACGATTCTAACAACAGCAGCAGTGTGTTATATAGTTATATTCTTATATTATAGATATATATATTAGAGAACTATTTTGAACATATTTTCAAAACAAAATACGTTAGACAATTTGGGATCTTTTTTTGTGTAAAATTAATTATGCGAGGAATGGCGATTGAAAAACCTTCATAAACAAATATGGATGAAATGAAATGAAATGATCATATCGAAGTAAAATACTTGGAGTCACGTGATATTGTCCTTTTCCACTACGACTCAGGCAGTTTCTTAGCCTATAGATGATGAACTTCACAGGGTCGTGATCTTGATGCTCCTTTCCAATAAAACTCCGGATGATGATCATTGCCGCTTGGCTGCTGTTTTACATACCTGTTGTTCACCTTCCTATTGGTTAGAGCCTGTAAGTCTGCATCCAATAAAACTCCGGATGATGATCATTGCCGCTTGGCTGCTGTTTTACATACCTGTTGTTCACCTTCCTATTGGTTAGAGCCTGTAAGTCTGCATCCAATAAAACTAGGATTTGATTTGTCTGACAAATAAAAAATGATCTTGCTCTTTTGTATATAATAATCTCATCATCTTGTAGACTGTATCTGCCAGCTGTTGGCTAGAGTGCATTTGCCAACAGCAGAGTGGGCACATTCGCTATATAACTCAAATGGTTGTGACAAATCGTAGAGTTGAAAATGCAATGGAAACCCATTTCAATGGAGTTATTATTTTTTTTATTACATGGGAGTTTAACTACTGAAGTGATTTTTTATGTGCTTTACATCATCACACCCATCTGTTTAACCCATCTGTTTAACCCATCTGTTTAACCCATCTGTTTAACCCATCTGTTTAACCCATCTGTTTAACCCATCTGTTTAACCCATCTGTGTAACCCATCTGTTTAACCCATCTGTGTATCCCATCTGTGTAACCCATCTATTTAACCCATCTGTGTAACCCATCTGTTTAACCCATCTGTTTATCCCATCTGTGTAACCCATCTGTTTAACCCATCTGTTTAACCCATCTGTGTAACCCATCTGTTTATCCCATCTGTGTAACCCATCTGTTTAACCCATCTATTTAACCCATCTGTTTAACCCATCTGTGTAACCCATCTAGTTAACCCATCGGTTTAACCCATCTGTGTAACCCCAACAAGTCAATTTAATGAAAACAAATTGCTGGTAGATACAATACCCATATTGTTCATATGTTGATATGAGAATATTTGCATGAAATTCTGATGCCAATTGGAAGGAAACCAGCTTCTAGCGAACTATAAGGAATCATTATTTGTCTTGTTTCATCAATTTAACACCATTAATTGCCGGGTCATTACTCACTACTATTACTTACTAAACGTCCCAGTAATTGCAAATTGCTGCAAGGGGGGAAACTCCGAAAGAGTTGGGTCGAGTAATTAAGCCAAACAATGTTGCTCAGATAAGTGTTCATAAATCATGATGTCACACAGGTACATAAAAAAAACAGAAAAACTCACACGCTGCGCTGTCCTTGACTTAGAGAAGGAGAGGTGAAGGAAATACACTACTGGTAAGCTTTGCTTCCATCCCTCTGTGCCACCCACAAATTGTTACCCACAAAACCCCATAAAGGAAACAACCACTTCTAGGTCTCGGAATGTGGATTGTTAAATGCTAACTACACTCTTAGACGTTGTACTGGGAGGGATGATTACATATACAGAAATAGCATTAAATACAATTAATCTCTAAAAGCTTCACTTACAAAAGGTTTAGTTGAACCAAAAATCATTCTCAAGTAGATTTCTAAGAAAATCTCATCCATTTATTTTCCTTTGTGCAGACTGATATGTCTCATTTTCAATTAATTGAAAATTAAACCTTGTTCAAAGTATCTCTCTTTTTCAAACAAGCATTGCAGAGCTGGTTAAAATGTCATTTTCATCCCCCTGAAAATACACAACACCAAATACAACAACTATTATGGCTGAATTTAAATGCGCTGATTGATAAAATACCTGTATTTATGGTTAATATGTGTTGAAAAGATTATTTCGTTTTATTATTACAGTGTACATTGGAATAGTAGAGTTGTGCCATTTCATGAAGCTATCGGAAAGGTATGGGAATGTCTGCTCAGTCCAAGTTTACAACCAACTGATTACAGTATTACAGTATTACCCCAAAAATGGAGAAGGCAGCTGTGCCATACAGTTGGAGGAGGTAGAGAACTGGTCTGTTTGCCCAATATAAAGGATGATGGTAATGATATTCTACTGAACCATGTTTTTTTTAGACTCTCTGCACGTTTTAAAGCACTTTCCCTACAACATTTCCCATTACACGGATTGTATAGTCATCTTCTAATCTTTACCCAATTTCTCTCTTCAGGAAAGGTGTAGTCCCCTTGTTGTTTTGTTTACGAATTTATTCACCCTAGATGCCAGGTGGTTTTTGGAATCGACATCCTTTATGAAACGTTCCAATTGGTTTAAATCATTATTAAAAGTAATAGTTATATCTGCTGACATGACGGCCTGTACAATCTGAAATGTTCTAAAATGGTCGTTAGTTCAGGTTTGACCATCTTTATACAATACAGACACGGTCCAAACTCCCATCTGTAGCCCGTTCTCTGTCCAATACCGGTCTATGATTGATTAATATCTGCATATGTCTCCGGATGGTTGACAAGAGGTGCAAAAGGAGACTGCAAGTTTATTTCCAAATGGTTTTAAGAACGTTCCAAGAAACAGATATAGTTGGATTCAGATATTCAGGTAGTATTTCATATTATATCAATCTAAGAGGCATATATAGTATATAGTATATAGTATATAGTATATAGTATATAGTCTGTCCTGTTACACATGACAAGAGGGGGAGGTTTGGTGGGTAGAGCTAGTATATAGTCTGTCCTGTTACACATGACAAGAGGGGAGGTTTGGTGGGTAGAGCCAGTATATAGTCTGTCCTGTTACACATGACAAGAGGGGAGGTTTGGTGGGTAGAGCCAGTATATAGTCTGTCCTGTTACACATGACAAGAGGGGAGGTTTGGTGGGTAGAGCCAGTATATAGTCTGTCCTGTTACACATGAGAAGAGGGGGAGGTTTGGTGAGTAGAGCCAGTATATAGTCTGTCCTGTTACACATGAGAAGAGGGGAGGTTTGGTGGGTAGAGCCAGTATATAGTCTGTCCTGTTACACATGAGAAGAGGGGAGGTTTGGTGGGTAGAGCTAGTATATAGTCTGTCCTGTTACACATGAGAAGAGGGGGAGGTTTGGTGGGTAGAGCCAGTATATAGTCTGTCCTGTTACACATGACAAGAGGGGAGGTTTGGTGGGTAGAGCTAGTATATAGTCTGTCCTGTTACACATGAGAAGAGGGGGAGGTTTGGTGGGTAGAGCTAGTATATAGTCTGTCCTGTTACACATGAGAAGAGGGGAGGTTTGGTGGGTAGAGCCAGTATATAGTCTGTCCTGTTACACATGAGAAGAGGGGAGGTTTGGTGGGTAGAGCTAGTATATAGTCTGTCCTGTTACACATGAGAAGAGGGGGAGGTTTGGTGGGTAGAGCTAGTATATAGTCTGTCCTGTTACACATGACAAGAGGGGAGGTTTGGTGGGTAGAGCCAGTATATAGTCTGTCCTGTTACACATGACAAGAGGGGAGGTTTGGTGGGTAGAGCCAGTGTATAGTCTGTCCTGTTACACATGAGAAGAGGGGGAGGTTTGGTGGGTAGAGCTAGTATATAGTCTGTCCTGTTACACATGAGAAGAGGGGGAGGTTTGGTGGGTAGAGCCAGTATATAGTCTGTCCTGTTACACATGACAAGAGGGGAGGTTTGGTGGGTAGAGCCAGTATTTAGACCAGAGACGTTTTAATACCAGGAAGTGCCTCCTTTATATTTTGGCATCATTAGTTTCTCCAAGGGAATGTGAGGTTGCTTTTCAATTCCATATAAGTGTAATTATCATTTAACTAATGAATGATTGCGGTACATTGAGGTAACATGCTTAGTTGGATTATGGTATTATTTCAATATTTCAATTCTTGTTCCGAACGTTGAAAAAGAGGGAGGACAATCTCATAAAGTTTAAAGATTTCAAGGAGCTTCCAAGTTCTCTTCAACCATGACATTAATATTTGATGATAGGAAAATACCAAGATATTTCAGACCTTCTGGGGCCCAAACAAATTGAAATCAGAAATGTGGTCTTCAGTGCTGAAGCACGTGTCTTTGCAACGCTCGGTTTTCAGTACATAGATCATTTATCCGAATAACCTCTTGAGTTTTTACAGTTTATTCTGAAGCCATCAATCTCTGTATATTCATTAACCAACTTAAGTGGTCCTGTAGTTGACGTTTTAGGTTTCCTAACAAACAACAACATGTCATCTGTGTACATTGACAATTTATGATTTCGGTAGTTTGATAGATTCCTTACTGGAGAGACAGTCATTGATGCAGAGTGAGTAGAGTTGACAGCACTCCTCCCTCACCCCCTGCAAACTCCAGTAGTTTGATAGATTCCTTCCTGGAGAAACAGTCATTGGTGCAGAGTGAGTAGAGTTGACAGCACTCGTCCTTGCTCCGCTGCTGAGGGATAAAGAGCCTGAAAGAGATTTTCCCAGATCCACACGTTGCGTCCTGTTGGGCAGGAAGTCAGGGATCCACCAACAGATAGAGCTGAGAAGGTTTCATGACGGGAACAGCATCCTTGCAGATGTCTCTGGGTTGTCCAGGTAGTTGAGGATGTAGTGTAAGGCTGGGGGAGGGAAGGAGGGTGGGGGAAGGGGTAGAGCAGCATGGGTGTGTCAGCCCACGCTGACAGTTCTGTTAGAGGAACTGCAGTGGGTGGAGGGAGGTGATGGTTTAGAGATGGGACAGTACCTGTTAGTTCTGTTAGGGGAACTGTAGTGGGTGGAGGGAGGTGATGGTTTAGAGATGGGACAGTACCTGTTAGTTCTGTTAGGGGAACTGTAGTGGGTGGAGGGAGGTGATGGTTTAGAGATGGGACAGTACCTGTTAGTTCTGTTAGGGGAGCTGTAGTGGGTCAAAGGTTTTCATGATGACAGCGAGGAGCGCTACAGGTCAGTATTCATTTGCATTGTTGCCAAAAAGTTCAATTTTGGTTTCTTCTGACCAGAGCACCTTCTTCCACATGTTTGGTGTGTCTCCCAGGTGGCTTGTGGCAAGCTTTAAATGACACTTTTTATGGATATCTTTAAGAAATGGCTTTCTTCTTGCCACTCTTCCATAAAGGCCAGATTTGTGAAATATACGACTGATTGTTGTCCTATGGACAGAGTCTCCCACCTCAGCTGTGGATCTCTGCAGTTCATCCAGAGTGATCATGGGCCTCTTGGCTGCATCTCTGATCAGTCTTCTCCTTGTATGAGCTGAAAGTTTAGAGGGACGGCCAGGTCTTGGTAGATTCGCAGTGGTCTGATACTCCTTCCATTTCAATATTATCGCTTGCACAGTGCTCCTTGGGATGTTTAAAGCTTGGGAAATCTTTTTGTATCCAAATCCGGCTTTAAACTTCTTCAGAACAGTATCTCGGACCTGCCTGGTGTGTTCCTTGTTCTTCATGATGCTCTCTGTGCTTTTAACGAACCTCTGAGACTATCACAGTGCAGGTGCATTTATACGGAGACTTGATTACACACAGGTGGATTGTATTTATCATCATTAGTCATTTAGGTCAACATTGGATCATTCAGAGATCCTCACTGAACTTCTGGAGAGAGTTTGCTGCACTGAAAGTAAAGGGGCTGAATCATTTTGCACGCCCAATTTTTCAGTTTTTGATTTGTTAAAAAAGTTTGAAATATCCAATAAATGTCGTTCCACTTCATGATTGTGTCCCACTTGTTGTTGACTCTTCACAAAAAATACAGTTTTATATCTTTATGTTCGAAGCCTGAAATTCGGCAAAAGGTCGCAAAGTTCAAGGGGGCCGAATACTTTCGCAAGGCACTGTAAATACAGAGAGAGAGAAACATAGAGAGAGAAATACAAAGATACAAAGATACAGAGAGAGAGAGAGAGAGAGAGAGAGAGAGAGAGAGAGAGAGAGAGAGAGAGAGAGAGAGAGAGAGAGAGAGACAGAGAGAGAGAGACAGAGAGAGCTATAGAGAGTGAGATAATTGTCCCTCTACTGGCCATAAGCATTGACATCCCTATATAGAAAGTATCTCTCTCCCGGCCCCATACAGAAAGCAACATTAGATAATAAATAGCAGTCATACAACACTTTGGACTTAACGTCCACACAAAATGGGTCTGTGTGAGATGTAAACCTTCCGTCCACCTACTGTACTCACCACTGGAAGCACTTCAGCCATTTTGTGTCTATTTCAGCACTTCCCCACTCATCAGTTTCCCTAATCCCCTCTCCACAGACATGTGTGTCCGATGCAATCACCTGGGTGGTTTATCCCCCATAATCATCGCCGTCGGCCATCTCCACCACCTCTCCAGTCCACGTAATATTCTTTGAGAAATGTACTTTTGACATCGGGCACCCCTGCATCCCGGATTTAGACTGATCCAATTGAGTCACAATGAGATTATACCACTCGGAAACGGGGGGGATACCCATCTCTTTAGGATTTGCGGGTGTACTTTCTCATGGAATAATTTTTTGAAGTAGAAAATTGCTCTTTCAAAGTTTATTCCAAAATGGTGGACATATAAACCAGTATCACAGACCTAGATTCAAGTGATCCACGAGTCAATCAATTGGATTATTGAGTAAAGGATTAAACATGTTTATTAACAACATTAACCTTGTCATGTTTTGTCTTATATTGTCTTGTCATTTTGCTTTTCCTTCTGTTCGTTTTCCCCCTGCTGGTCTTTTTAGGTTCGTTCCCTTTTTTCTCTCTCCCTCTCTCTCTCTCTTCTCTCTATCGTTCCGTTCCAGCTCCCAGCTGTTCCTATTCCCCTAATCAATCATTTAGTCTTCCCACACCTGTTCCCTATCTTTTCCCCTGATTAGAGTCCCTATTTCTCCCCTTGTTTTCCGTTTCTGCCCTGTCGGATCCTTGTATATTGTTCACCGTGCTGTGTCTTTGTAATGTCGTTCGTGTTTCCCTCAGATGCTGCGTTGAGCAGGTGTCATCTGCTAAAGGCCTTCCCGAGAACCTGCAGTTTATTATCGAAGTCAGTTCTCGTGATTACGAGTGATTGTTTTTATGCTTTATTTACCGCTCCGATTTGTCTAGAGTATTGCTATTTCCTTAAACTGGATTAAAGACTCTGTTTTCGCCAAGTCGCTTTTGGGTCCTCATTCACCTGCATAACAGAAGGATCCGACCAAAGAATGGACCCAGCGACTACAGACGCTCGTAACACTGCCGTCGAGATCCAAGGAGCCATGCTCGGCAGACACGAGCAGGAATTGTCTGCTGCTCGTCATGCCATGGAGAACCTGGCCGCTCAGGTTTCCGACCTCTCTGGACAGTTCCAGAGTCTTCGTCTCGTGCCACCTGTTACTTCCTGGTCTGCCGAGCCTCCGAACCTAGGGTTAATAACCCACCTTGCTACTCCGGGCAGCCCAAGGAGTGCCGCTCCTTTCTCACCCAGTGTGATATTGTGTTCTCTCTCCAACCCAACACATACTCTAGAGAGAGAGCTCGGGGCACAGCTATCTGGGAGGCAAGGGCTGATTGTTCAAACAATTACCAGAACTTTAAAGAGGAGATGATTCGGGTTTTTGACCGTTCAGTTTTTGGTAGGGAGGCTTCTAGGGCCCTGGCTTCCCTATGCCAAGGTGATCGATCCATAACGGATTACTCTATAGAGTTTCGCACTCTTGCTGCCTCTAGTGACTGGAACAGTGCTCGCTCGTTTTCTGGAGGGACTCCACGCAGTGGTTAAAGATGAGATTCTCTCCCGGGAGGTTCCTTCCAGTGTGGACTCTTTGATTGCTCTCGCCATCCGCATAGAACGACGGGTAGATCTTCGTCACCAAGCTCGTGGAAGAGAGCTCTCTCAACGTGTTTTGCTCCGCACGCAACCATCTCCCTCCTCTGGCTCTGAGACTGAGCCCATGCAGCTGGGAGGTATTTCTCGACTAAGGAGAGGGACGGAGGATCACCAACCGCCTGTGCCTGCGGATTTGATGGACATTTTGTCAATTCATGTCCAGTAAAAGCCAGAGCTCATCAGTAAGCGGAGGGCTACTGGTGAGCGCTACTACTCAGGTCTCTCCATCTAGATCCTGTACTACTATGTCGGTCCATCTACGCTGGACCGGTTCGGGTGCTACATGCAGTGCCTTGATAGACTCTGGGGCTGAGGATTGTTTCATGGACGAAGCATGGGCTCGAAACATGACATTCCTTTCAGACAGTTAGACAAGCCTACGCCCATGTTCGCCTTAGATGGTAGTCATCTTCCCAGTATCAGATTTGAGACACTACCTTTAACCCTCACAGTATCTGGTAACCACAGTGAGACTATTTCTTTTTTGATTTTTCGTTCACCTTTTACACCTGTTGTTTTGGGTCATCCCTGGCTAGTATGTCATAATCCTTCTATTAATTGGTCTAGTAATTCTATCCTATCCTGGAACGTTTCTTGTCATGTGAAGTGTTTAATGTCTGCCATCCCTCCCATTTCTTCTGTCCCCACTTCTCAGGAGGAACCTGGTGATTTGACAGGAGTGCCGGAGGAATATCATGATCTGCGCACGGTCTTCAGTAGCCAACTCCCTTCCTCCTCACCGGTGTATGATTGTAGTATTGATCTCCTTCCGGGGACCACTCCTCCTCGGGGTAGACTATACTCTCTGTCGGCTCCCGAACGTAAGGCTCTCGAGGATTATTTGTCTGTGTCTCTTGACGCCGGTACCATAGTGCCTTCTTCCTCTCCGGCCGGGGCGGGGTTTTTTTGTTAAGAAAAAGGACGGTACTCTACGCCCCTGCGTGGATTATCGAGGGCTGAATGACATAACGGTTAAGAATCGTTATCCGCTTCCCCTTATGTCATCAGCCTTCGAGATTCTGCAGGGAGCCAGGTGCTTTACTAAGTTGGACCTTCGTAACGCTTACCATCTCGTGCGCATCAGAGAGGGGGACGAGTGGAAAACGGCGTTTAACACTCCGTTAGGGCATTTTGAGTACCGGGTTCTGCCGTTTGGTCTCGCCAATGCGCCAGCTGTTTTTCAGGCATTAGTTAATGATGTTCTGAGAGACATGCTGAACATCTTTGTTTTTGTCTACCTTGAGATATCCTGATTTTTTCACCGTCACTCGAGATTCATGTTCAGCACGTTCGACGTGTTCTCCAGCGCCTTTTAGAGAATTGTCTCTACGTGAAGGCTGAGAAGTGCTCTTTTCATGTCTCCTCCGTTACTTTTCTCGGTTCCGTTATTTCCGCTGAAGGCATTCAGATGGATTCCGCTAAGGTCCAAGCTGTCAGTGAGTGGCCCGTTCCAAGGTCACGTGTCGAGTTGCAGCGCTTTCTAGGTTTCGCTAATTTCTATCGGCGTTTCATTCGTAATTTCGGTCAAGTTGCTGCCCCTCTCACAGCTCTTACTTCTGTCAAGACGTGTTTTAAGTGGTCCGGTTCCGCCCAGGGAGCTTTTGATCTTCTAAAAGAACGTTTTACGTCCGCTCCTATCCTCGTTACTCCTGACGTCACTAGACAATTCATTGTCGAGGTTGACGCTTCAGAGGTAGGCGTGGGAGCCATTCTATCCCAGCGCTTCCAGTCTGACGATAAGGTTCATCCTTGCGCTTATTTTTCTCATCGCCTGTCGCCATCTGAACGCAACTATGATGTGGGTAACCGAACTGCTCGCCATCCGCTTAGCCCTAGGCGAATGGCGACAGTGGTTGGAGGGGCGACCGTTCCTTTTGTCGTTTGGACAGACCATAAGAACCTTGAGTACATCCGTTCTGCCAAACGACTTAATGCTCGTCAAGCTCGTTGGGCGTTATTTTTCGCTCGTTTCGAGTTTGTGATTTATTACCGTCCGGGTAGCAAGAACACCAAGCCTGATGCCTTATCCCGTCTTTTAGTTCTTCTGTGGCTTCTACTGATCCCGAGGGATTCTTCCTTATGGGCGTGTTGTCGGGTTGACAGTCTGGGGAAAGAAAGACAGGTTAAGAAGCACTCACGCACACTGCGTCGCCGCGCGCTTGTCCTAGTAACCTTCTTTTCGTTCCTGTTTCCACTCTTCTGGCTGTTCTTCAATGGGCTCACTCTGCCAACTGGTCATCCCGGTGTTCGAGGCACTCTTGCTTCTATTCGCCAGCGCTTTTGGTGGCCGACTCAGGAGCGTGACACGCGCCGTTTCGTGGCTGCTTGTTCGGACTGCGCGCAGACTAAGTCAGGTAACTCTCCTCCTGCCGGTCGTCTCAGACCGCTCCCCATTCCTTCTCGACCATGGTCTCACATCGCCCTAGACTTCATTTCTGCCTTTGTCTGCGGGAAGACTGTGATTCTTACGGTTGTCATAGGTTCTCTAAGGCGGCACATTTCATTCCTCTCGCTAAACTTCCTTCCGCTAAGGAGACGGCACAAATCATCATCAATGTGTTCAGACATGGCCTCCCGTTAGTTTCAGACAGAGGTCCGCAATTCACAGTTTTGGAGGGAGTTCTGTCGTTTGATTGGTTCCGTCAGTCTCTCTTCCGGGTTTCATCCCCAGTCTAACGGTCAAGCAGAGAGGGCCAATCAGACGATTGGTCGCATCTCCACCTTTCTTTCAGAAACCCTCGTCTTGGGCAGTCCCTGGGCAGAATACGCTCACAACTATTCCTTTCTGCTACCGGGTTATCTCCGTTTCAGAGTAGTCTGGGTTACCAGCCTCCTCTGTTCTCATCCCAGCTTGCCGAGTCAGCGTTCCCTCCGCTCACGTTTGTCCAACGTTGTGAGCGCACCTGGAGGAGGGTGAGGTCTGCACTTTGCCGTTACAGGGCACAGACTGTGACCGCCAATAAACGTAGGATTAAGAGTCCAAGGTATTGTTGCGGCCAGAGAGTGTGGCTTTCCACTAACCTTCCTCTTTTAAGTTGACTCCGCGGTTCATTAGTCCGTTCCATATCTCCCAGGTCGTCAATCCTGTCGCTGTGCGATGGACATCTTCGATCCTGTCTTCCATGTCTCCTGTGTCAAGCCCTTTCTTCGCACCCCCGTTCGTCTTCCCTCCCCCCTCCCGTCCTTGTCGAGACCTAACAAGGTTGGATCATGGACATGCGTTCTCGGGGACGGGGTCACCAATACTTAGTGGATTGGGAGGGTTCGGTCCTGAGGAGAGGAGTTGGGTTCCGTCTCGGGGCGTGCTGGACCGTTCACTGATTGATGATTTCCTCCGTTGCCGCCAGATTCCTCAAGTGATCCACTGTCATGTTTTGTCTTATATTGTCTTGTCATTTTGGATTATCGTTCTGTTCCTGCTCCCAGCTGTTCCTATTCCCCTAATCAATCATTTAGTCTTCCCACACCTGTTCCCTATCTTTTCCCCCTGATTAGAGTCCCTATTTCTCCCCTTGTTTTCCGTTTCTGCCCTGTCGGATCCTTGTAATTGTTCAACATTAACCTTGGATTACCTTTCTCACCTCAAAGTGTTTAAACGGAGATTAACCATAATCCAGGAATTATTGACGTCGACCAAACACCAAATTGCAGTATCGTTAAAACTCATGAGTTTATCCTCACACTGTTTCGCCCATTAAATACATTAGTACCTCTGTGATCCACAATGCAAACCTATTCTGTAACGTAATGTGTATGCTTGGAAAACAGGAAGCAGGAAGTTAATTTAATGAATAGGTAAGGCAGATTAACCAAACAGGGGAAGAGTCCTAAATATGACCACGATCAATACTGCCTGACTACCGAGGGGCTAAATCAGGAGACAGTAATCAGAGTGATGATGAAGTCCAGATGTTCATAATGATGGGGAGATGGTGTTCATAATGATGGGGAGATGGTGTGATGGGGAGATGGTGTTCATAATGATGAGGAGATGGTGTTCATAATGATGGGGAGATGGTGTTCATAATGATGGGGAGATGGTGTGATGGGGAGATGGTGTTCATAATGATGGGGAGATGGTGTTCATAATGATGGGGAGATGGTGTTCATAATGATGAGGAGATGGTGTTCATAATGATGAGGAGATGGTGTTCATAATGATGGGGAGATGGTGTTCATAATGATGAGGAGATGGTGTGATGGGGAGATGGTGTTCATAATGATGGGGAGATGGTGTACATAATGATGAGGAGATGGTGTTCATAATGATGGGGAGATGGTGTTCATAATGATGAGGAGATGGTGTCCATAATGATGGGGAGATGGTGTTCATAATGATGAGGAGATGGTGTTCATAATGATGGGGAGATGGTGTTCATAATGATGGGGAGATGGTGTTCATAATGATGGGGAGATGGTGTTCATAATGATGGGGAGATGGTGTGATGGGAGATGGTGTTCATAATGATGAGGGGATGGTGTTCATAATGATGGGGAGATGGTGTTCATAATGATGGGGAGATGGTGTTCATAATGATAGGGAGATGGTGTTCATAATGATTGGGAGATGGTGTTCATAATGATGGGGAGATGGTGTTCATAATGATGGGGAGATGGTGTTCATAATGATGGGGAGATGGTGTTCATAATGATGAGGAGATGGTGTTCATAATGATGGGGAGATGGTGTTCATAATGATGGGGAGATGGTGTTCATAATGATGGGGAGATGGTGTTCATAATGATGGGGAGATGGTGTTCATAATGATGGGGAGATGGTGTTCATAATGATGGGGAGATGGTGTTCATAATGATGAGAGATGGTGTTCATAATGATGGGGAGATGGTGTGATGGGGAGATGGTGTTCATAATGATGGGGAGATGGTGTTCATAATGATGGGGAGATGGTGTTCATAATGATGGGGAGATGGTGTTCATAATGATGGGGAGATGGTGTTCATAATGATGGGGAGATGGTGTTCATA
This sequence comes from Oncorhynchus gorbuscha, assembly GCF_021184085.1. Classification (NCBI taxonomy): domain Eukaryota; kingdom Metazoa; phylum Chordata; class Actinopteri; order Salmoniformes; family Salmonidae; genus Oncorhynchus; species Oncorhynchus gorbuscha. The sequence goes on from NC_060196.1 coordinate 63,869,506, forward strand.
ATGATGGGGAGATGGTGTTCATAATGATAGGGAGATGGTGTTCATAATGATGGGGAGATGGTGTTCATAATGATGGGGAGATGGTGTTCATAATGATGAGGAGATGGTGTTCATAATGATGGGGAGATGGTGTTCATAATGATGGGGAGATGGTGTGATGGGGAGATGGTGTTCATAATGATGGGGAGATGGTGTTCATAATGATGGGGAGATGGTGTGATGAGGAGATGGTGTTCATAATGATGGGGAGATGGTGTGATGAGGAGATGGTGTTCATAATGATGGGGAGATGGTGTTCATAATGATGGGGAGATGGTGTTCATAATGATGGGGAGATGGTGTTCATAATGATGAGGAGATGGTGTTCATAATGATGGGGAGATGGTGTGATGAGGAGATGGTGTTCATAATGATGAGGAGATGGTGTTCATAAGATGGTGTGAGAGATGGTGTAATGATGGGGAGATGGTGTTCATAATGATGGGGAGATGGTGTTCATAATGATGAGATGGTGTTCATAATGATGGGGAGATGGTGTTCATAATGATGGGGAGATGGTGTTCATAATGATGGGAGATGGTGTTCATAATGATGGTGAGATGATGTGATGAGGAGATGGTGTTCATAATGATGGGGAGATGGTGTTCATAATGATGGGGAGATGGTGTTCATAATGATGGGGAGATGATGGGGAGATGGTGTTCATAATGATGAGGAGATGGTGTTCATAATGATGGGGAGATGGTGTTCATAATGATGGGGAGATGGTGTTCATAATGATGAGGAGATGGTGTTCATAATGATGAGGAGATGGTGTTCATAATGATGAGGAGATGGTGTGATGAGGAGAAGGTGTGATGGGGAGATGGTGTGATGGGGAGATGGTGTTCATAATGATGGGGAGATGGTGTTCATAATGATGGGGAGATGGTGTTCATAATGATGGGGAGATGGTGTTCATAATGATGGGGAGATGGTGTTCATAATGATGGGAGATGGTGTGAGATGGTGTTCATAATGATGGGGAGATGGTGTTCATAATGATGGGGAGATGGTGTTCATAATGATGGGGAGATGGTGTTCATAATGATGAGGAGATGGTGTTCATAATGATGGGGAGATGGTGTTCATAATGATGGGGAGATGGTGTTCATAATGATAGGGAGATGGTGTTCATAATGATGGGGAGATGGTGTTCATAATGATGGGGAGATGGTGTTCATAATGATGGGGAGATGGTGTTCATAATGATGGGGAGATGGTGTTCATAATGATGGGGAGATGGTGTTCATAATGATGGGGAGATGGTGTTCATAATGATGGGAGATGATGAGATGGTGTTCATAATGATGGGGAGATGGTGTTCATAATGATGGGGAGATGGTGTTCATAATGATGGGGAGATGGTGTTCATAATGATGGGGAGATGGTGTTCATAATGATGGGGAGATGGTGTTCATAATGATGGGGAGATGGTGTGATGGGGAGATGGTGTTCATAATGATGGGGAGATGGTGTTCATAATGATGAGGAGATGGTGTTCATAATGATGGGGAGATGGTGTTCATAATGATGGGGAGATGGATGGGGAGATGTTCATAATGATGGGGAGATGGTGTTCATAATGATGGGGAGATGGTGTTCATAATGATGGGGAGATGGTGTTCATAATGATGAGGAGATGGTGTTCATAATGATGGGGAGATGGTGTTCATAATGATGGGGAGATGGTGTTCATAATGATGGGGAGATGGTGTTCATAATGATGAGGAGATGGTGTTCATAATGATGGGGAGATGGTGTTCATAATGATGAGGGGAGATGGTGTTCATAATGATGGGAGATGGTGTTCATAATGATGGGGAGATGGTGTTCATAATGATGGGGAGATGGTGTTCATAATGATGGGAGATGGTGATGAGGAGATTCATAATGATGGGGAGATGGTGTTCATAATGATGGGGAGATGGTGTTCATAATGATGGGGAGATGGTGTTCATAATGATGGGGAGATGGTGTTTCATAATGATGGGGAGATGGTGTTCATAATGATGGGGTGTGATGGTGTTCATAATGATGGGGAGATGGTGTTCATAATGATGGGGAGATGGTGTTCAATAAGATGATGGGGAGATGGTGTTCATAATGATGGGGAGATGGTGTTCATAATGATGGGGAGATGGTGTTCATAATGATGGGGAGATGGTGTTCATAATGATGGGGAGATGGTGTTCATAATGATGAGGAGATGGTGTTCATAATGATGGGGAGATGGTGTTCATAATGATGAGGAGATGGTGTTCATAATGATGGGGAGATGGTGTTCATAATGATGGGGAGATGGTGTTCATGGTGGTGTTCATAATGATGGGAGATGGTGTTCATAATGATGGGGAGATGGTGTTCATAATGATGGGGAGATGGTGTTCATAATGATGGGGAGATGGTGTTCATAATGATGGGAGATGGTGTTCATAATGATGGGGAGATGGTGTTCATAATGATGGGGAGATGGTGTTCATAATGATGGGGAGATGGTGTTCATAATGATGGGGAGATGGTGTTCATAATGATGGGGAGATGGTGTTCATAATGATGATGGGAGATGGTGTTCATAATGTTCATGGGAGATGGTGTTCATAATGATGGGGAGATGGTGTTCATAATGATGGGGAGATGGTGTTCATGAGATGGTGTTCATAATGATGGGGAGATGGTGTTCATAATGATGGGGAGATGGTGTTCATAATGATGGGGAGATGGTGTTCATAATGATGGGGAGATGGTGTTCATAATGATGGAGATGGTGTTCATAATGATGGGGAGATGGTGTTCATAATGATGGGGAGATGGTGTTCATAATGATGGGGAGATGGTGTAATGATGGGAGATGGTGTTCATAATGATGGGGAGATGGTGTTCATAATGATGGGGAGATGGTGTTCATAATGATGATGAGATGGTGTTCATAATGATGGGGAGATGGTGTTCATAATGATGGGGAGATGGTGTTCATAATGATGGGGAGATGGTGTTCATAATGATGGGGAGATGGTGTTCATAATGATGGGGAGATGGTGTTCATAATGATGGGAGATGGTGTTCATAATGATGGGGAGATGGTGTTCATAATGATGGGGAGATGGTGTTCATAATGATGGGGAGATGGTGTTCATAATGATGGGGAGATGGTGTTCATAATGATGGGGAGATGGTGTTCATGATGGGAGATGGTGTTCATAATGATGGGGAGATGGTGTTCATAATGATGGGGAGATGGTGTTCATAATGATGGGGAGATGGTGTTCATAATGTTCATAATGATGGGGATGAGATGGTGTTCATAATGATGGGGAGATGGTGTTCATGGTGTGATAATGATGGGGAGATGGTGTTCATAATGATGGGGAGATGGTGTTCATAATGATGGGGAGATGGTGTTCATAATGATGGGGAGATGGTGTTCATAATGATGGGGAGATGGTGTTCATAATGATGGGGAGATGGTGTTCATAATGATGGGGAGATGGTGTGATGGGGAGATGGTGTTCAGATGGTGTTCATAATGATGGGAGATGGTGTTCATAATGATGAGGAGATGGTGTTCATAATGATGGGGAGATGATGGTGGTGTTCATAATGATGGGGAGATGGTGATGATGGGAGATGGTTCATAATGTGGTGTTCATAATGATGGGGTGTTCATAATGAGATGGTGTTCATAATGATGGGGAGATGGTGTTCATAATGATGGGAGATGGTGTTCATAATGATGGGGAGATGGTGTTCATAATGATGGGGAGATGGTGTTCATAATGATGGGGAGATGGTGTTCATAATGATGGGGTGTTCAGATGGTGTTCATAATGATGGGGAGATGGTGTTCATAATGATGGGGAGATGGTGTTGTTCATAATGATGGGGAGATGGTGTTCATAATGATGAGGAGATGGTGTGATGAGGAGATGGTGTTCATAATGATGGGAGATGGTGTTCATAATGATGGGGAGATGGTGTTCATAATGATGGGAGATGGTGTTCATAATGATGGGGAGATGGTGTGATGGGAGATGGTGTTCATAATGATGGGGAGATGGTGTTCATAATGATGAGGAGATGGTGTTCATAATGATGGGAGATGGTGTTCATAATGATGGGGAGATGGTGTTCATAATGATGGGGAGATGGTGTTCATAATGATGGGAGATGGTGTGATGGTGGTGTTCATAATGATGGGGAGATGGTGTTCATAATGATGGGGAGATGGTGTTCATAATGATGGGGAGATGGTGTTCATAATGATGGGAGATGGTGTTCATGGTGTTCATGATGGGATGGTGTTCAGATGGTGTTCATAATGATGGGGAGATGGTGTTCATAATGATGGGGAGATGGTGTTCATAATGATGGGGAGATGGTGTTCATGGGAGATGGTGTTCATAATGATGGGGAGATGGTGTTCATAATGATGGGGAGATGGTGTTCATAATGATGGGGATGGTGTGAGATGGTGTTCATAATGATGGGGAGATGGTGTTCATAATGATGGGGAGATGGTGTTCATAATGATGGGGAGATGGTGTTCATAATGATGGGGAGATGGTGTTCATAATGATGGTGGGAGATGGTGTTCATAATGATGGGGAGATGGTGTTCATAATGATGGGGATGGTGTTCATAATGATGATGATGGGGAGATGGTGTTCATAATGATGGGGAGATGGTGTTCATAATGATGGGGAGATGGTGTTCATAATGATGGGGAGATGGTGTTCATAATGATGGGGAGATGGTGTTCATAATGATGGGGAGATGGTGTTCATAATGATGGGGATGATGGTGTTCATAATGATGGGGAGATGGTGTTCATAATGATGGGGAGATGGTGTTCATAATGATGGGGAGATGGTGTTCATAATGAATGGGGAGATGGTGTTCATAATGATGGGGAGATGGTGTTCATAATGATGGGAGATGGTGTTCATAATGATGGGGAGGAGATGGTGTTCATAATGATGGGGAGATGGTGTCATAATGATGGGGAGATGGTGTTCATAATGATGGGGAGATGGTGTTCATAATGATGGGGAGATGGTGTTCATAATGATGGGGAGATGGTGTTCATAATGATGGGGAGATGGTGTTCATAATGATGGGATGGTGTTCATAATGATGGGGAGATGGTGTTCATGGTGTTCATAATGATGGGGAGATGGTGTTCATAATGATGGGAGATGGTGTTCATAATGATGGGGAGATGGTGTTCATAATGATGGGGATGATGGGAGATGGTGTTCATAATGATGGGGAGATGGTGTTCATAATGATGGGGAGATGGTGTGATGGGGAGATGGTGTTCATAATGATGGGGAGATGGTGTTCATAATGATGGGGAGATGGTGTTCATAATGATGGGGAGATGGTGTTCATAATGATGGGGAGATGGTGTTCATAATGATGGGGAGATGGTGTTCATAATGATGGGGAGATGGTGTTCATAATGATGAGGAGATGGTGTTCATAATGATGGGAAGATGGTGTGATGCGAGATGGTGTTCATAATGATGGGGAGATGGTGTTCATAATGATGGGGAGATGGTGTTCATAATGATGGGGAGATGGTGTTCATAATGATGGGGAGATGGTGTTCATAATGATGGGGAGATGGTGTTCATAATGATGGGGAGATGGTGTTCATAATGATGGGGAGATGGTGTTCATAATGATGGGGAGAGATGGTGGTGTTCATAATGATGGGAGATGGTGTTCATAATGATGAGGAGATGGTGTTCATAATGATGGGGAGATGGTGTTCATAATGATGGGATGATGGGGAGATGGTGTTCATAATGATTGGTGTTTCATAATGATGGGGAGATGGTGTTCATAATGATGGGGAGATGAGATGGTGTTCATAATGATGGGGAGATGGTGTTCATAATGATGGGGAGATGGTGTGATGGGGAGATGGTGTTCATAATGATGGGGAGATGGTGTTCATAATGATGGGAGATGGTGTTCATAATGATGGGGAGATGGTGTTCATAATGATGGGGAGATGGTGTCATAATGATGGGGAGATGATGGTGTTCATAATGATGGGGAGATGGTGTTCATAATGATGGGGATGATGGTGTGTCATAATGATGGGGAGATGGTGTTCATAATGATGGGGAGATGGTGTTCATAATGATGGGGAGATGGTGTTCATAATGATGGGGAGATGGTGTTCATAATGATGGGGAGATGGTGTTCATAATGATGGGGAGATGGTGTTCATAATGATGGGGAGATGGTGTTCATAATGATGGGGAGATGGTGTTCATAATGATGAGGAGATGGTGTTCATAATGATGGGGAGATGGTGTTCATAATGATGGGGAGATGGTGTTCATAATGATGGGGAGATGGTGTTCATGGGGAGATGGTGTTCATAATGATGGGAGATGGTGTTCATAATGATGGGGAGATGGTGTTCATAATGATGGGGAGATGGTGTTCATAATGATGGGGAGATGGTGTTCATAATGATGGGAGATGGTGTTCATAATGATGGGGAGATGGTGTTCATGATGGGAGAGATGGTGTTCATAATGATGAGGAGATGGTGTTCATAATGATGGGGAGATGGTGTTCATAATGATGGGGAGATGGTGTTCATAATGATGGGGAGATGGTGTTCATAATGATGGGGAGATGGTGTTCATAATGATGGGGAGATGGTGTTCATAATGAGATGGTGTTCATAATGATGGGGAGATGGTGTTCATAATGATGGGGAGATGGTGTTCATAATGATGGGGAGATGGTGTTCATAATGATGGGGAGATGGTGTTCATAATGATGGGGAGATGGTGTTCATAATGATGGGGAGATGGTGTTCATAATGATGGGGAGATGGTGTGTCATAATGATGGGGAGATGGTGTTCATAATGATGGGGAGATGGTGTTCATAATGATGGGGAGATGGTGTTCATAATGATGGGGAGATGGTGTTCATAATGATGGGGAGATGTTCATAATGATGGGGAGATGGTGTTCATAATGATGTGGTCATAATGATGGGGAGATGGTGTTCATGGGGATGATGGTGTGATGGGGAGATGGTGTTCATAATGATGGGAGAGATGGTGTTCATAATGATGGGGAGATGGTGTTCATAATGATGGGGATGATGGTGTGTCATGATGGGGAGATGGTGTTCATAATGATAATGATGGGGAGATGGTGTTGGTGTTCATAATGATGGGGAGATGGTGTTCATAATGATGGGGAGATGGTGTTCATAATGATGGGGAGATGGTGTTCATAATGATGGGGAGATGGTGTTCATAATGATGGGGAGATGGTGTTCATAATGATGGGGAGATGGTGTTCATAATGATGGGGAGATGGTGTTCATAATGATGGGGAGATGGTGTTCATAATGATGGGGAGATGGTGTTCATAATGATGGGGAGATGGTGTTCATAATGATGGGGAGATGGTGTTCATAATGATGGGGAGATGGTGTTCATAATGATGGGGAGATGGTGTTCATAATGATGGTGTGTCATAATGATGGGGAGATGGTGTTCATAATGATGGGGAGATGGTGTTCATGATGGGAGATGGTGTTCATAATGAAGATGGTGTGATGGGGAGATGGTGTTCATAATGATGGGGAGATGGTGTTCATAATGATGGGGAGATGGTGTTCATAATGATGGGGAGATGGTGTTCATAATGATGGGGAGATGGTGTTCATAATGATGGGGAGATGGTGTTCATAATGATGGGGAGATGGTGTTCATAATGATGGGGAGATGGTGTTCATAATGATGGGGAGATGGTGTTCATAATGATGGGGAGATGGTGGTGATAATGATGAGGAGATGGTGGGGAGATGGTGTTCATAATGATGAGGAGATGGTGTTCATAATGATGGGGAGATGGTGTTCATAATGATGGGGAGATGGTGTTCATAATGATGGGGAGATGGTGTTCATAATGATGGGGAATAATGATGGGGAGATGGTGTGTCATAATGATGGGGAGATGGTGTTCATAATGATGGGGAGATGGTGTTCATAATGATGGTGTTCATAATGATGGGGAGATGGTGTTCATAATGATGGGAGATGGTGTTCATAATGATGGGGAGATGGTGTTCATAATGATGGGGAGATGGTGTTCATAATGATGGGGAGATGGTGTTCATAATGATGGGGAGATGGTGTTCATAATGATGGTGTTCATAATGATGGGGAGATGGTGTTCATAATGATGGGGAGATGGTGTTCATAATGATGGGGAGATGGTGTTCATAATGATGGGGGAGATGGTGTTCATAATGATGGGGAGATGGTGTTCATAATGATGGGAGATGGTGTTCATAATGATGGGGAGATGGGAGATGGTGTTCATAATGATGGGGAGATGGTGTTCATAATGATGGGGAGATGGTGTTCATGGGGGAGATGGGATGGGGGAGATGGTGTTCATAATGATGGGGAGATGGTGTTCAATAATGATGATGGGAGATGGTGTTCATAATGATGGGGAGATGGTGTTCATAATGATGGGGAGATGGTGTTCATAATGATGGGGAGATGGTGTTCATAATGATGGGGAGATGGTGTTCATAATGATGGGGAGATGGTGTTCATAATGATGGGGAGATGGTGTTCATAATGATGGGGAGATGGTGTGATGGGGAGATGGTGTTCATAATGATGGGGAGATGGTGTGATGGGGAGATGGTGTTCATAATGATGGGGAGATGGTGTTCATAATGATGGGGAGATGGTGTGATGGGGAGATGGTGTTCATAATGATGAGGAGATGGTGTTCATAATGATGGGGAGATGGTGTTCATAATGATGGGGAGATGGTGTGATCATAATGATGGGGATGATGGTGTTCATAATGATGGGGAGATGGTGTTCATAATGATGGGAGATGGTGTTCATAATGATGGGGAGATGGTGTTCATAATGATGGGGAGATGGTGTTCATAATGATGGGGAGATGGTGTTCATAATGATGGGGAGATGGTGTTCATAATGATGGGGAGATGGTGTTCATAATGATGGGGAGATGGTGTTCATAATGATGGGGAGATGGTGTTCATAATGATGGGGAGATGGTGTTCATAATGATGGGGAGATGGTGTTCATAATGATGGGGAGATGGTGTTCATAATGATGAGGAGATGGTGTTCATAATGATGGGGAGATGGTGTTCATAATGATGGGGAGATGGTGTTCATAATGATGAGGAGATGGTGTTCATAATGATGTGGTGTCATAATGATGGGAGATGGTGTTCATAATGATGGGGAGATGGTGTTCATAATGATGGGGAGATGGTGTTCATAATGATGGGGAGATGGTGTGATGGGGAGATGGTGTTCATAATGATGGTGTTCATAATGATGAGATGGTGTTCATAATGATGAGATGGTGTTCATAATGATGGGGAGATGGTGTGATGGGGAGATGGTGTTCATAATGATGGGGAGATGGTGTTCATAATGATGGGGAGATGGTGTTCATAATGATGGGGAGATGGTGTTCATAATGATGTGGTGTCATAATGATGGGGAGATGGTGTTGGGAGATGGTGTTCATAATGATGGGGAGATGGTGTTCATAATGATGGGGAGATGGTGTTCATAATGATGGGGAGATGGTGTTCATAATGATGGGGAGATGGTGTTCATAATGATGGGGAGATGGTGTGGTGTTCATAATGATGGGGAGATGGTGTTCATAATGATGGTGGTGTTCATAATGATGAGGAGATGGTGTTCATAATGATGGGGAGATGGTGTTCATAATGATGGGAGATGGTGTTCAGATGGGGGTGTTCAGATGGTGGTGTCATAATGATGGGAGATGGTGTTCATAATGATGGGGAGATGGTGTTCATAATGATGGGGAGATGGTGTTCATAATGATGGGGAGATGGTGTGGTGTTCATAATGATGGGGAGATGGTGTTCATAATGATGGGGAGATGGTGTGGGGAGATGGTGTTCATAATGATGGGGAGATGGTGTTCATAATGATGGGGAGATGGTGTTCATAATGATGGGGAGATGGTGTTCATAATGATGGGGAGATGGTGTTCATAATGATGGGGAGATGGTGTTCATAATGATGGGGAGATGGTGTTCATAATGATGGGGAGATGGTGTTCATAATGATGGGGAGATGGTGTTCATAATGATGGGGAGATGGTGTTCATAATGATGGGGAGATGGTGTTCATAATGATGGGGAGATGGTGTTCATAATGATGGGGAGATGGTGTTCATAATGATGGGGAGATGGTGGATGATGGGAGATGGTGTTCATAATGATGGGGAGATGGTGTGATGGGGAGATGGTGTTCATAATGATGGGGAGATGGTGTTCATAATGATGGGGAGATGGTGTTCATAATGATGAGATGGTGTTCATAATGATGGGAGATGGTGTTCATAATGATGGGGAGATGGTGTTCATAATGATGGGGAGATGGTGTTCATAATGATGGGGAGATGGTGTTCATAATGATGGGGAGATGGTGTGATGGGGAGATGGTGTTCATAATGATGAGGAGATGGTGTGATGGGAGATGGTGTTCATAATGATGGGGAGATGGTGTTCATAATGATGGGGAGATGGTGTGATGGGGAGATGGTGTTCATAATGATGGGAGATGGGGGAGATGGTGTTCATAATGATGGGGAGATGGTGTTCATAATGATGGGGAGATGGTGTTCATAATGATGGGGAGATGGTGTTCATAATGATGGGGAGATGGTGTTCATAATGATGAGGAGATGGTGTTCATAATGATGGGGAGATGGTGTTCATAATGATGGGGAGATGGTGTTCATAATGATGGGGAGATGGTGTTCATAATGATGAGGAGATGGTGTTCATAATGATGGGGAGATGGTGTTCATAATGATGGGGAGATGGTGTTCATAATGATGAGGAGATGGTGTTCATAATGATGGGGAGATGGTGTTCATAATGATGGGGAGATGGTGTTCATAATGATGGGGAGATGGTGTTCATAATGATGGGGAGATGGTGTTCATAATAATGATGGGGTGTTCATAATGATGGGGAGATGGTGTTCATAATGATGGGGAGATGGTGTTCATAATGATGGGGAGATGGTGTTCATAATGATGGGGAGATGGTGTTCATAATGATGGGGAGATGGTGTGATGGGGAGATGGTGTTCATAATGATGGGGAGATGGTGTTCATAATGATGGGGAGATGGTGTTCATAATGATGGGGAGATGGTGTTCATAATGATGGGGAGATGGTGTTCATGGATGGGGAGATGGTGTCATAATGATGGGGAGATGGTGTTCATAATAATGATGATGGGGAGATGGTGTTCATAATGATGGGGAGATGGTGTTCATAATGATGGGGAGATGGTGTTCATAATGATGATGGTGTTCATAATGATGGGGAGATGGTGTTCATAATGATGGGAGATGGTGTTCATAATGATGGGAGATGGTGTTCATAATGATGGGATGGTGTTCAGATGGTGGTGTTCATAATGATGGGGAGATGGTGTTCATAATGATGGGGAGATGGTGTTCATAATGATGAGGAGATGGTGTTCATAATGATGAGATGGAGATGGTGTTCATAATGATGGGGAGATGGTGTTCATAATGATGGGGAGATGGTGTTCATAATGATGGGGAGATGGTGTTCATAATGATGGGGGAGATGGTGTTCATAATGATGGGGAGATGGTGGTGTTCATAATGATGGGGAGATGGTGTTCATAATGATGGGGAGATGGTGTTCATAATGATGGGGAGATGGTGTTCATAATGATGGGGAGATGGTGTTCATAATGATGGGGAGATGGTGTTCATAATGATGGGGAGATGGTGTTCATAATGATGGGGAGATGGTGTTCATAATGATGGGAGATGGTGTTCATAATGATGGGGAGATGGTGTTCATAATGATGGGGAGATGGTGTTCATAATGATGGGGAGATGGTGTTCATAATGATGGGGAGATGATGGGAGATGATAATGATGGGGAGATGGTGTTCATAATGATGGGAGATGGTGTTCATAATGATGGGAGAGATGGTGTTCATAATGATGGGGAGATGGTGTTCATAATGATGAGGAGATGGTGTTCATAATGATGGGGAGATGGTGTTCATAATGATGGGGAGATGGTGTTGGGAGATGGTGTTCATAATGATGGGGAGATGGTGTGATGGGGAGATGGTGTTCATAATGATGGGGAGATGGTGTTCATAATGATGGGGAGATGGTGTTCATAATGATGGGGAGATGGTGTTCATAATGATGGGGAGATGGTGTTCAATGATGGGAGATGATGGATGGAGATGGTGTTCATAATGATGGGGAGATGGTGTTCATAATGATGGGGAGATGGTGGGATGGGGAGATGGTGTTCATAATGATGGGGAGATGGGATGATGGTGTTCATAATGATGGGGAGATGGTGTTCATGGTGTTTCATAATGATGATGGGGAGATGGTGTTCATAATGATGGGGAGATGGTGTTCATGATGGGAGATGGTGTTCATAATGATGGGGAGATGGTGTTCATAATGATGGGGAGATGGTGTTCATAATGATGGGGAGATGGTGTTCATAATAATGATGGGGAGATGGTGTTCATAATGATGGGGAGATGGTGTTCATAATGATGGGGAGATGGTGTTCATAATGATGGGGAGATGGTGTTCATAATGATGGGAGATGGTGTTCATAATGATGGGGAGATGGTGTTCATAATGATGGGGAGATGGTGTTCATAATGATGATGGGGAATGATGATGGGAGATGGTGTGATGGTGGTGTCATAATGATGGGGAGATGGTGTGATGGGGAGATGGTGTTCATAATGATGGGGAGATGGTGTGATGGGGAGATGGTGTTCATAATGATGGGGAGATGGTGTTCATAATGATGGGGAGATGGTGTTCATAATGATGGGGAGATGGTGTTCATAATGATGGGGAGATGGTGTTCATAATGATGGGGAGATGGTGTGATGGGGAGATGGTGTTCATAATGATGAGATGGGGAGATGGGAGATGGTGTTCATAATGATGGGGAGATGGTGTTCATAATGATGGGGAGATGGTGTTCATAATGATGGGGAGATGGTGTTCATAATGATGGGGAGATGGTGTTCATAATGATGGGGAGATGGTGTTCATAATGATGGGGAGATGGTGTTCATAATGATGGGAGATGGTGTTCATAATGATGGGGAGATGGTGTTCATAATGATGGGAGATGGTGTTCATAATGATGGGGAGATGGTGTTCATAATGATGGGGAGATGGTGTTCATAATGATGGGGAGATGGTGTTCATAATGATGGGAGATGGTGTTCATAATGGGGAGATGGTGTTCATAATGATGGGGAGATGGTGTTCATAATGATGGGGAGATGGTGGGGGGAGATGGTGTTCATAATGATGGGGAGATGGTGTTCATAATGATGGGGAGATGGTGTTCATAATGATGGGGGGAGATGGTGGAGATGGTGTTCATAATGATGGGGAGATGGTGTTCATAATGATGGGGAGATGATGGGGAGATGGTGTTCATAATGATGGGGAGATGGTGTTCATAATGATGAGATGGTGGAGAGATGGTGTTCATAATGATGAGATGGTGGATGGGAGATGGTGTTCATAATGATGGGGAGATGGTGTTCATAATGAGATGGGGAGATGGTGTTCATAATGATGGGATGATGGGGAGATGGTGTTCATAATGATGGGGAGATGGTGTTCATAATGATGGGGATGATGGGGAGATGGTGTTCATAATGATGGGGAGATGGTGTTCATAATGATGGGGAGATGGTGTTCATAATGATGGGGAGATGGTGTTCATAATGATGGGGAGATGGTGTTCATAATGATGGTGGTGTTCATAATGATGGGGAGATGGTGTTCATAATGATGGGGAGATGGTGTTCATAATGATGGGATGGGAGATGGTGTTCATAATGATGGGGAGATGGTGTTCATAATGGGGAGATGGTGTTCATAATGATGGGGAGATGGTGTTCATAATGATGGGGAGATGGTGTTCATAATGATGGGGAGATGGTGTTCATAATGATGGGAGATGGTGTTCATAATGATGGGGAGATGGTGTTCATAATGATGGGGAGATGGTGTTCATAATGATGGGAGATGGTGTGATGATGGTGTTCATAATGATGGGGAGATGGTGTTCATAATGATGGGGAGATGGTGTTCATAATGATGGGGAGATGGTGTTCATAATGATGGGGAGATGGTGTTCATAATGATGGGGAGATGGTGTTCATAATGATGGGGAGATGGTGGGATGGGGAGATGGTGTTCATAATGATGGGGAGATGGTGTTCATAATGATGGGGAGATGGTGGGATGGGGAGATGGTGTTCATAATGATGGGGAGATGGTGTTCATAATGATGGGGAGATGGTGTTCATAATGATGGGGAGATGGTGTTCATAATGATGGGGAGATGGTGTTCATAATGATGGTGTGATGGGGAGACGGTGTTCATAATGATGGGGAGATGGTGTTCATAATGATGGGGAGATGGTGTTAATAATGATGGGGAGATGGTGTGATGATGGGAGATGGTGTTCATAATGATGGGGAGGAGATGGTGTTCATAATGATGGGGAGATGGTGTTCATAATGATGGGGAGATGGTGTTCATAATGATGGGGAGATGGTGTGATGGGGAGATGGTGTTCATAATGATGGGGAGATGGTGTTCATAATGATGGGGAGATGGTGTTCATAATGATGAGGAGATGGTGTTCATAATGATGGGGAGATGGTGTTCATAATGATGGGGAGATGGTGTTCATAATGATGGGAGATGGTGTTCATAATGATGGGGAGATGGTGTTTCATAATGATGGGGAGATGGTGTTCATAATGATGGGGAGATGGTGTTCATAATGATGGGGAGATGGTGTGATGGGAGATGGTGTTCATAATGATGGGGAGATGGTGTTCATAATGATGGGGAGATGGTGTTCATAATGATGGGGAGATGGTGTTCATAATGATGGGGAGATGGTGTTCATAATGATGGGGAGATGGTGTTCATAATGATGGGGAGATGGTGTTCATAATGATGGGGAGATGGTGTTCATAATGATGGGGAGATGGTGTTCATAATGATGGGGAGATGGTGTTCATAATGATGGGGAGATGGTGTTCATAATGATGGGGAGATGGTGTTCATAATGATGGGGAGATGGTGTTCATAATGATGGGGAGATGGTGTGATGGGAGATGGTGTTCATAATGATGAGGAGATGGTGTTCATAATGATGGGGAGATGGTGTTCATAATGATGGGGAGATGGTGTGATGATGGGGAGATGGTGTTCATAATGATGGGGAGATGGTGTTCATAATGATGGGGAGATGGTGTGATGGGAGATGGTGTTCATAATGATGGGGAGATGGTGTTCATAATGATGGGGAGATGGTGTTCATAATGATGGGGAGATGGTGTTCATAATGATGGGGAGATGGTGTGATGGGGAGATGGTGTTCATAATGATGGGGAGATGGTGTGAGATGGTGTTCATAATGATGGGGAGATGGTGTTCATAATGATGGGGAGATGGTGTTCATAATGATGGGGAGATGGTGTTCATAATGATGGGAGATGGTGTTCATAATGATGGGGAGATGGTGTTCATAATGATGGGGAGATGGTGGGATGGGGAGATGGTGTTCATAATGATGGGGAGATGGTGTTCATAATGATGGGGAGATGATGGGGAGATGGTGTTCATAATGATGGGGAGATGGTGGAATGGGGAGATGGTGTTCATAATGATGGGGAGATGGTGTTCATAATGATGGGGAGATGGTGTTCATAATGATGGGGAGATGGTGTTCATAATGATGAGGAGATGGTGTTCATAATGATGGGGAGATGGTGTTCATAATGATGGTGTTCATAATGATGAGAGATGGTGTTCATAATGATGGGGAGATGGTGTTCATAATGATGAGGAGATGGTGTTCATAATGATGGGGAGATGGTGTTCATAATGATGGGGAGATGGTGTTCATAATGATGGGGAGATGGTGTTAATAATGATGGGGAGATGGTGTTCATAATGATGGGGAGATGGTGTTCATAATGATGGGGAGATGGTGTTCATAATGATGGGGAGATGGTGTTCATAATGATGGGGAGATGGTGTTCATAATGATGGGGAGATGGTGTTCATAATGATGGGGAGATGGTGTTCATAATGATGGGGAGATGGTGTTCATAATGATGGGGAGATGGTGATGGGAGATGGTGTTCATAATGATGGGGAGATGGTGTTCATAATGATGGGGAGATGGTCATAATGATGGGGAGATGGTGTTCATAATGATGGGGAGATGGTGTTCATAATGATGGGGAGATGGTGTTCATAATGATGGGGAGATGGTGTTCATAATGATGGGGAGATGGTGTTCATAATGATGGGGAGATGGTGTTCATAATGATGGGGAGATGGTGTTCATAATGATGAGGAGATGGTGTTCATAATGATGGGAGATGGTGTTCATAATGATGGGGAGATGGTGTTCATAATGATGGGGAGATGGTGTTCATAATGATGGGGAGATGGTGTGATGGGGAGATGGTGTTCATAATGATGAGGAGATGGTGTTCATAATGATGGGGAGATGGTGTTCATAATGATGGGGAGATGGTGTTCATAATGATGGGGAGATGGTGTGATGGGAGATGGTGTTCATAATGATGGGGAGATGGTGTGATGGGGAGATGGTGTTCATAATGATGGGGAGATGGTGTTCATAATGATGGGGAGATGGTGTTCATAATGATGGGAGATGGTGTTCATAATGATGGGGAGATGGTGTTCATAATGATGGGAGATGGTGTTCATAATGATGGGGAGATGGTGTTCATAATGATGGGGAGATGGTGTTCATAATGATGAGGAGATGGTGTTCATAATGATGAGGAGATGGTGTGATGGGGAGATGGTGTTCATAATGATGGGGAGATGGTGTTCATAATGATGGGGAGATGGTGTTCATAATGATGAGGAGATGGTGTTCATAATGATGGGGAGATGGTGTTCATAATGATGGGGAGATGGTGTTCATAATGATGGGGAGATGGTGTTCATAATGATGGGGAGATGGTGTTCATAATGATGGGGAGATGGTGTTCATAATGATGGGGAGATGGTGTGATGGGGAGATGGTGTTCATAATGATGGGGAGATGGTGTTCATAATGATGGGGAGATGGTGTTCATAATGATGGGGAGATGGTGTTCATAATGATGGGGAGATGGTGTTCATGATGGGAGATGGTGTTCATAATGATGGGAGAGATAATGATGGGGAGATGTGTTCATAATGATGGGGAGATGGTGTGATGAGGAGATGGTGTTCATAATGATGGGGAGATGGTGTTCATAATGATGGGGAGATGGTGTTCATAATGATGAGGAGATGGTGTTCATAATGATGGGGAGATGGTGTTCATAATGATGGGGAGATGGTGTTCATAATGATGGGGAGATGGTGTTCATAATGATGGGGAGATGGTGTGATGGGGAGATGGTGTTCATAATGATGAGGAGATGGTGTGATGGGAGATGGTGTTCATAATGATGGGGAGATGGTGTTCATAATGATGGGGAGATGGTGTTCATAATGATGGGGAGATGGTGTTCATAATGATGGGCAGATGGTGTTCATAATGATGGGGAGATGGTGTTCATAATGATGGGGAGATGGTGGGATGGGGAGATGGTGTTCATAATGATGGGGAGATGGTGTTCATGATGGGGAGATGGTGTTCATAATGATGGGGAGATGGTGTTCATAATGATGGGGAGATGGTGTTCATAATGATGGGGAGATGGTGTTCATAATGATGGGGAGATGGTGTTAATAATGATGGGGAGATGGTGTTCATAATGATGGGGAGATGGTGTTCATAATGATGGGGAGATGGTGTTCATAATGATGGGGAGATGGTGTTCATAATGATGAGGAGATGGTGTTCATAATGATGGGGAGATGGTGTTCATAATGATGAGGAGATGGTGTTCATAATGATGGGGAGATGGTGTTCATAATGATGGGGAGATGGTGTTCATAATGATGGGGAGATGGTGTTAATAATGATGGGGAGATGGTGTTAATAATGATGGGGAGATGGTGTTCATAATGATGGGGAGATGGTGTTCATAATGATGGGGAGATGGTGTTCATAATGATGGGGAGATGGTGTTCATAATGATGGGGAGATGGTGTTCATAATGATGGGGAGATGGTGTTCATAATGATGGGGAGATGGTGTTCATAATGATGGGGAGATGGTGTTCATAATGATGGGGAGATGGTGTTCATAATGATGGGGAGATGGTGTTCATAATGATGGGGAGATGGTGGGATGGGGAGATGGTGTTCATAATGATGGGGAGATGGTGTTCATAATGATGGGGAGATGGTGTTCATAATGATGGGGAGATGGTGTTCATAATGATGGGGAGATGGTGTTCATAATGATGGGGAGATGGGGAGATGGTGTTTATAATTATGGGGAGATGGGGAGATGGTGTTCATAATGATGGGGAGATGGGGAGATGGTGTTCATAATGATGGGGAGATGGTGTTCATAATGATGGGGAGATGGTGTTCATAATGATGGGGAGATGGGGAGATGGTGTTTATAATGATGGGGAGATGGGGAGATGGTGTTCATAATGATGGGGAGATGGTGGGATGAGGAGATGGTGTTCATAATGATGGGGAGATGGTGTTCATAATGATGGGGAGATGGTGTTCATAATGATGGGGAGATGGTGTGATGGGGAGATGGTGTTCATAATGATGGGGAGATGGTGGGATGGGGAGATGGTGTTCATAATGATGGGGAGATGGTGTTCATAATGATGGGGAGATGGTGTGATGGGGAGATGGTGTTCATAATGATGGGGAGATGGTGTTCATAATGATGGGGAGATGGTGTTCATAATGATGGGGAGATGGTGTGATGGGGAGATGGTGTTCATAATGATGAGGAGATGGTGTTCATAATGATGGGGAGATGGTGTTCATAATGATGGGGAGATGGTGTTCATAATGATGGGGAGATGGTGTGATGGGGAGATGGTGTTCATAATGATGGGGAGATGGTGTGATGGGGAGATGGTGTTCATAATGATGGGGAGATGGTGTTCATAATGATGAGGAGATGGTGTTCATAATGATGGGGAGATGGTGTTCATAATGATGGGGAGATGGTGTTCATAATGATGGGGAGATGGTGTTCATAATGATGGGGAGATGGTGTTCATAATGATGAGGAGATGGTGTTCATAATGATGGGGAGATGGTGTTCATAATGATGGGGAGATGGTGTTCATAATGATGAGGAGATGGTGTTCATAATGATGGGGAGATGGTGTGATGGGGAGATGGTGTTCATAATGATGGGGAGATGGTGTTCATAATGATGGGGAGATGGTGTTCATAATGATGAGGAGATGGTGTTCATAATGATGGGGAGATGGTGTTCATAATGATGGGGAGATGGGGAGATGGTGTTTATAATGATGGGGAGATGGGGAGATGGTGTTCATAATGATGGGGAGATGGTGGGATGAGGAGATGGTGTTCATAATGATGGGGAGATGGTGTTCATAATGATGGGGAGATGGTGTTCATAATGATGGGGAGATGGTGTGATGGGAGATGGTGTTCATAATGATGGGGAGATGGTGTGATGGGGAGATGGTGTTCATAATGATGGGGAGATGGTGTTCATAATGATGGGGAGATGGTGTGATGATGGGGAGATGGTGTTCATAATGATGGGGAGATGGTGTTCATAATGATGGGGAGATGGTGTTCATAATGATGGGGAGATGGTGTGATGGGAGATGGTGTTCATAATGATGAGGAGATGGTGTTCATAATGATGGGGAGATGGTGTTCATAATGATGGGGAGATGGTGTTCATAATGATGGGGAGATGGTGTGATGGGGAGATGGTGTTCATAATGATGGGGAGATGGTGTGATGGGGAGATGGTGTTCATAATGATGGGGAGATGGTGTTCATAATGATGAGGAGATGGTGTTCATAATGATGGGGAGATGGTGTTCATAATGATGGGGAGATGGTGTTCATAATGATGGGGAGATGGTGTTCATAATGATGGGGAGATGGTGTTCATAATGATGAGGAGATGGTGTTCATAATGATGGGGAGATGGTGTTCATAATGATGGGGAGATGGTGTTCATAATGATGAGGAGATGGTGTTCATAATGATGAGGAGATGGTGTGATGGGGAGATGGTGTTCATAATGATGGGGAGATGGTGTTCATAATGATGGGGAGATGGTGTTCATAATGATGAGGAGATGGTGTTCATAATGATGGGGAGATGGTGTTCATAATGATGGGGAGATGGTGTTCATAATGATGGGGAGATGGGGAGATGGGAAGATGGTGTTCATAATGATGGGGAGATGGTGTTCATAATGATGGGGAGATGGTGTGATGGGGAGATGGTGTTCATAATGATGGGGAGATGGTGTTCATAATGATGGGGAGATGGTGTTCATAATGATGGGGAGATGGTGTGATGGGGAGATGGTGTTCATAATGATGGGGAGATGGTGTTCATAATGATGGGGAGATGGTGTTCATAATGATGGGGAGATGGTGTTCATAATTATGGGGAGATGGTGTGATGGGAGATGGTGTTCATAATGATGAGGAGATGGTGTTCATAATGATGGGGAGATGGTGTTCATAATGATGGGGAGATGGTGTGATGAGGAGATGGTGTTCATAATGATGGGGAGATGGTGTTCATAATGATGGGGAGATGGTGTGATGAGGAGATGGTGTTCATAATGATGGGGAGATGGTGTTCATAATGATGGGGAGATGGTGTTCATAATGATGGGGAGATGGTGTTCATAATGATGGGGAGATGGTGTTCATAATGATGGGGAGATGGTGGGATGGGGAGATGGTGTTCATAATGATGGGGAGATGGTGGGATGGGGAGATGGTGTTCATAATGATGGGGAGATGGTGGGATGGGAAGATGGTGTTCATAATGATGGGGAGATGGTGGGATGGGGAGATGGTGTTCATAATGATGGGGAGATGGTGTTCATAATGATGGGGAGATGGTGTTAATAATGATGGGGAGATGGTGTTCATAATGATGAGGAGATGGTGTTCATAATGATGGGGAGATGGTGTTCATAATGATGGGGAGATGGTGTGATGGGGAGATGGTGTTCATAATGATGAGGAGATGGTGTGATGAGGAGATGGTGTTCATAATGATGGGGAGATGGTGTTCATAATGATGGGGAGATGGTGTTCATAATGATGGGGAGATGGTGTTCATAATGATGGGGAGATGGTGTTCATAATGATGGGGAGATGGTGGGATGGGGAGATGGTGTTCATAATGATGGGGAGATGGTGGGATGGGGAGATGGTGTTCATAATGATGGGGAGATGGTGGGATGGGGAGATGGTGTTCATAATGATGGGGAGATGGTGTTCATAATGATGGGGAGATGGTGTTAATAATGATGGGGAGATGGTGTTCATAATGATGAGGAGATGGTGTTCATAATGATGGGGAGATGGTGTTCATAATGATGGGGAGATGGTGTTCATAATGATGGGGAGATGGTGTTAATAATGATGGGGAGATGGTGTTAATAATGATGGGGAGATGGTGTTCATAATGATGGGGAGATGGTGTTCATAATGATGGGGAGATGGTGTTCATAATGATGGGGAGTTGGTGATCATAATGATGGGGAGATGGTGTTCATAATGATGGGGAGATGGTGTTCATAATGATGGGGAGATGGTGTTCATAATGATGGGGAGATGGTGTTCATAATGATGGGGAGATGGTTTGATGGGGAGATGGTGTTCATCATGATGGGGAGATGGTGTTCATAATGATGGGGAGATGGTGTGATGGGGAGATGGTGGGATGGGGAGATGGTGTTCATAATGATGGGGAGATGGTGTTCATAATGATGGGGAGATGGTGGGATGGGGAGATGGTGTTCATAATGATGGGGAGATGGTGTTAATAATGATGGGGAGATGGTGTGATGGGGAGATGGTGTTAATAATGATGGGGAGATGGTGTGATGGGGAGATGGTGGGATGGGGAGATGGTGTTCATAATGATGGAGAGATGGTGTTCATAATGATGGGGAGATGGTGTGATGGGGAGATGGTGTTAATAATGATGGGGAGATGGTGTTCATAATGATGGGGAGATGGTGTTCATAATGATGGGGAGATGGTGTTCATAATGATGGGGAGATGGTGTTCATAATGATGGGGAGATGGTGTTCATAATGATGAGGAGATGGTGTTCATAATGATGGGGAGATGGTGTTCATAATGATGGGGAGATGGTGTTCATAATGATGGGGAGATGGTGTTCATAATGATGGGGAGATGGTGTTCATAATGATGGGGAGATGGTGTTCATAATGATGGGGAGATGGTGTTCATAATGATGAGGAGATGGTGTTCATAATGATGGGGAGATGGTGTTCATAATGATGGGGAGATGGTGTTCATAATGATGGGGAGATGGTGTGATGAATGTTGATTGCCAGGATCATTGGTTGGTAGACCCGCAACGTCGAGAGCCGGATCAGGGAAGCGGAAGTAGCCACCTACGTAGTGCTTCTTTCGACTCGGGTCTATAGGGGGCAGTTTGCCATATGGGTCGCAGACTACCAAACCCTATAACCATGAAAACTCTACCAGATATCTACAGGTCCCAACTAGAAAAAAGAGCTTTTCATTGTGAGATTAAATCAAATCTGGATGAGAGCATGTTCCTCTGAAATGGTACCGCAATACTGTAGTGGTGCTCAGCCTTCTATATCCACAGTACTGTAGTAATGCTTGTCCTTCTATATCCACAGTACTGTAGTAATGCTCAGCCTTCTATATCCACAGTACTGTAGTAATGCTCAGCCTTCTATATCCACAGTACTGTAGTAATGCTCAGCCTTCTATATCCACAGTACTGATAAGAGCGTCTGCTAAATGACTTAAATGTTAAATGTTACTGTAGTAATGCTCAGCCTTCTATATCCACAGTACTGTAGTGGTGCTCAGGGCCGTCTGCATGTCTTCTATGATACATTCCAAATGGATCCTTCTTCCCTATATAGTGTGACCAGAGCCAAAAAGTAGTGCACTACATGTGGAATAGGGTGCATTTTGGGACTGAGCGCTATCTCTCTGAGCCCGTATTATCGTGATTGGGTGATTAGACCAGCGGCACTGGAGCCACAATACAGATGGCGTATTAACAGGGGAGAGAATCAACCTCATTATGGACCTCGTTATTAACCAGAAATGGGGAATATAGTGTATTGGACTTTGCAGTTAACACACCTACACAGTATTATATTTCATTAAGGTCACCCTCACTGTCAGGACCACTCAAGTTAATTACTAGATTATTTTCCTTAAACTTTAAAATGAACGCCACCCATTATTTAATGTGGTTGGTGTTGGGGGGGCATTTATTTTGGGCAGGGGCATTCCTCTAAGGACCTCTCCACTTCCGACATAACTGATTAAGAGTAGAGTCTGGGTCGAGACCTCTTAACCAACTTCATTTACCCCCAGACACCCAGGGCTTCATTAGACATGGCCGGCTTTAGTTTGAGGTGTTTAAAGTCCATTTTTGTGGCCTAGGGGATCAAGGACGAATAGAGAAGTCAGAATGCCCTCTAAAAGTCAACTACTGCTGCTATAGGACCAATTATGTCCTATAATATATAATAATAATAATATATATATATATGCCATTTAGCAGACGCTTTTATCCAAAGCGACTTACAGTCATGTGTGCATACATTCTACGTATGGGTGGTCCCGGGGATCGAACCCACTACCCTGGCGTTACAAGCGCCATGCTCTACCAACTGAGCTACAGAAGGATCCCATCCTTCTATACCTGATCCATCCATTCTTCATGTCCTGATCCCAGCCTTCTATACCTGATCCAACCATTATTTATGTCTTGATCCCAGCCTTCTATACCTGATTCAACCATTCTTCATGTCCTGATCCCAGCCTTCTATACCTGATCCAACCATTCTTCATGTCCTGATCCCAGCCTTCTATACCTGATCCAACCATACCTTATGTCTTGACCCCAGCCTTCTGTATCTGATCCAACCATTCCTTATGTCTTGACCCCAGCCTTCTATATCTGATCCAACCATTCTTCATGTCCTGATCCCAGCCTTCTATACCTGATCCAACCATTCTTCATGTCCTGATCCCAGCCTTCTATACCTGATCCAACCATTCTTCATGTCTTGACCCCAGCCTTCTATATCTGATCCAACCATTCTTCATGTCTTGATCCCAGCCTTCTATACCTGATCCAACCATTCTTCATGTCCTGATCCCAGCCTTCTATATCTGATCCATCCATTCTTCATGTCCTGATCCCAGCCTTCTATACCTGATCCAACCATTCCTTATGTCTTGATCCCAGCCTTCTATACCTGATCCAACCATTCTTCATGTCTTTATCCCTGCCTTCTCAAACAGCATTCACTACTTCAGACATAGTGCTTCACTCCAGTCTCTTGTGTTCTGTTGGGGTTCAGGATGAGACAGGATAAGACCGGGTTTAGTTGGCCTGGTTTGGCTTAGCTGTGTTCTGTTGGGGTTCGAGATGAGACAGGATAAGACCGGGTTTAGTTGGCCTGGTTTGGCTTAGCTGTGTTCTGTTGGGGTTCGAGATGAGACAGGATAAGACCGGGTTTAGTTGGCCTGGTTTGGCTTAGCTGTATTCTGTTGGGGTTCGAGATGAGACAGGATAAGACCGGGTTTAGTTGGCCTGGTTTGGCTTAGCTGTGTTCTGTTGGGGTTCGAGATGAGACAGGATAAGACCGGGTTTAGTTGGCCTGGTTTGGCTTAGCTGTTTTCTGTTGGGGTTCGAGATGAGACAGGATAAGACCGGGTTTAGTTGGCCTGGTTTGGCTTAGCTGTGTTCTGTTGGGGTTCGAGATGAGACAGGATAAGACCGGGTTTAGTTGGCCTGGTTTGGCTTAGCTGTGTTCTGTTGGGGTTCGAGATGAGACAGGATAAGACCGGGTTTAGTTGGCCTGGTTTGGCTTAGCTGTGTTCTGTTGGGGTTCGAGATGAGACAGGATAAGACCGGGTTTAGTTGGCCTGGTTTGGCTTAGCTGTCTTCTGTTGGGGTTCAAGATGAGACAGGATAAGACCGGGTTTAGTTGGCCTGGTTTGGCTTAGCTGTGTTCTGTTGGGGTTCGAGATGAGACAGGATAAGACCGGGTTTAGTTGGCCTGGTTTGGCTTAGCTGTTTTCTGTTGGGGTTCAAGATGAGACAGGATAAGACCGGGTTTAGTTGGCCTGGTTTGGCTTAGCTGTGTTCTGTTATGGTGTTGGAGCCAAAGTCTACCTCTTGTCAGCTTTTTTGCTAACTAACTGTCCTCTTTGAACCTTTTTCAATGCCCTTTGGGTCAAATGATGAGATTATATACATGTAAACATAGACATACCTGAAACTAATTTGTACAGTATGTGGAAGTTGATTCACACAGTTCGATTGATAAGTAAATAGCCTAACAGTTTGCTGTTATTTTCTCTTTCAGCTCCGATGTGTGGTGGTCAGCTGAGAGGCCCTAACGGTATCATCGCATCACCAAACTACCCTGTCCAGTATGACAACAATGCTAACTGCACCTGGTTCATCACCGCTACAGACACCACCAAGGTATGGTCTCACATTGCTAATGCTATATGCCAATACTGAAAATGGTGTGTTAATGTTGCTATGCTATATGCTAATCCAGTACTATGTACAGAACTGACATGATAATATTGGCTACTTGGTGATTTTGTGACTACTTGCTTTGCTATGTTAATATTTACAACCGTCTGACATTATGACATGCTAATATGGAAATTATACATTGAAAATGGAGTACTTAAAGTTAGTGATGCTATGCTAATATGCACTACTTGTTTTCTTCTCTGATGGTAAGCTAAATGCTAATTGTGCTACTGCTAGAAAACAAATCAACATTTTATTGGTCACACATACAAATGTATTTATTGGTCACACACACA
Organism: Oncorhynchus gorbuscha; assembly: GCF_021184085.1. Classification (NCBI taxonomy): domain Eukaryota; kingdom Metazoa; phylum Chordata; class Actinopteri; order Salmoniformes; family Salmonidae; genus Oncorhynchus; species Oncorhynchus gorbuscha. The sequence continues at coordinate 63,895,725 of NC_060196.1, forward strand.
AATGTATTTAATGGTCACATACACATGGTTAGCAGATGTTATTGGTCACATACACATGGCTAGCAGATGTTATTGGTCACATACACATGGTTAGCAGATGTTATTGGTCACATACACATGGTTAGCAGATGTTATTGGTCACATACACATGGTTAGCAGATGTTATTGGTCACATACACATGGTTAGCAGATGTTATTGGTCACATACACATGGTTAGCAGATGTTATTGGTCACATACACATGGTTAGCAGATGTTATTGGTCACATGGTTAGCAGATGTTATTGGTCACATACACATGGTTAGCAGATGTTATTGGTCACATGGTTAGCAGATGTTAATGGTCACATACACATGGTTAGCAGATGTTATTGGTCACATACACATGGTTAGCAGATGTTATTGGTCACATGGTTAGCAGATGTTAATGGTCACATACACATGGTTAGCAGATGTTATTGGTCACATACACATGGTTAGCAGATGTTATTGGTCACATGGTTAGCAGATGTTAATGGTCACATACACATGGTTAGCAGATGTTATTGGTCACATACACATGGTTAGCAGATGTTATTGGTCACATACACATGGTTAGCAGATGTTATTGGTCACATACACATGGTTAGCAGATGTTATTGGTCACATACACATGGTTAGCAGATGTTATTGGTCACATGGTTAGCAGATGTTAATGGTCACATACACATGGTTAGCAGATGTTATTGGTCACATACACATGGTTAGCAGATGTTATTGGTCACATACACATGGTTAGCAGATGTTATTGGTCACATACACATGGTTAGCAGATGTTATTGGTCACATACACATGGTTAGCAGATGTTAATGCGAGTGTAGCGAAATGCTTGTGTTTCTAGTTCTGACTGTGCAGTTATACCTAACAAGTAATCAAACAATTTCCTTATTCATTCACACTTGTGTGTGTATAAGAATATGAGCGATGGCCGAACTGCATAGGCAAGATGCAGTAGATGGTATAGAGTACAGTATAAACATATGAGATGAGTAATGTAGGGCATATAAACATTATATAAAGTGGCATTTTTTAAAGTGACTTGTGGTACATTTATTAGATCAAACTTTTAATTATTAAAATGGCTAGAGATTGAGTCAGTATGTTGGCAGCAGCCACTCACTCAATGTTAGTGATGGCTGTTTAACAGTATGATGGCCTTGAGATCGAAGCTGTTTTTCAGTCTCTCAGTCCCAGCTTTGATGCACCTGTACTGACCTCGCCTTCTGGATGATAGTGGGGTGAACAGGCAGTGGCTCGGGTGGTTGTTGTCCTCAATGATCTTTTTGGCCTTCCTGTGACATCGGGTGGTGTAGGTGTCCTGGTGGACAGGTAGTTTGCCCCCGGTAATGTGTTGTGCAGACCTCACTACCCTCTGGAGAGCCTTTTGTGTATTCTTTGTATATTCTTTGTATATTCTTTGCCCAGACGCTGTCAGATCAGATCCACCTTTCATTTAAGTTGCTGTGTTACACACAAAGAGAGCTAGCACTGTGGCTGTAGATATAACGGTGTTCTTCGTTTGTAGAAAGAGAGTCGGACCGAAATGCAGCGTGGTGGTTACTCATGACTTTAATGAAAAAGTGACACATGAAATAACTATACAAAATACAAAAACAACAAACGGAACGTGAAACCTAATTACAGCCTATCTGGTGAAACTACACAGAGGCAGGAACAATCACCCACGAAATACACAGTGAAACCCAGGCTACCTACAATGTCCTGCAAAGGAGCTGGTACAATGCCCTGCAAAGGAGCTGGTACAATGCCCTGCAAAGGAGTTGGTACAATGCCCTGCAAAGGAGTTGGTACAATGCCCTGCAAAGGAGTTGGTACAATGCCCTGCAAAGGAGTTGGTACAATGCCCTGCAAAGGAGTTGGTACAATGCCCTGCAAAGGAGTAGGTACAATGCCCTGCAAAGGAGTTGGGAAATTACAGCTAGAGATGGGTAGATGTTACGAATCCCTTTTGGCCCGACAGTCTAGGGGAGATGGTAACGAGACCCGTAACATAACTCATGCAAATTATAATATCGAAAAAGTAAAAGTGAGAACGAAATAACCACAGACAACTAAATTACTGTCAAACACATGGTTTATTAGAAAACACACGGTAATGGGGGGGAAGCAGGAAAAGGGGCTGAGCTGGACCCAAGGAAATAAATAATAAGTATTCAAAAACACCCCTAAGCTAGACTAGCCTATTTCAACAACAGCTAACTAACTAACAAAAAATACAGTGGGTGGTCCACCCAGTTCTAACTAGTGTATTTAACAAAGTTTACCTACGGGTAGTGTATGCCCATGGGCGACTTGTCTTGGTCCCCCCTTTTCCCACCAGCAAACAAACAAACACCATAACCAAAAACAATACTCACAGGTGAGGACAAAGTGCTATGGAGGTGCTCAAAGAAAAGAGGGACAGAGTAGGGAGGAGAGAGCAGTGAGGAGTGGGAGACACACGTTAAGTGAAATTAAGTGCACACGTGCATCACACACACAGGCGCGTGTCTTTGGCACTTTTTAGGGCCTTCTTTTGACACCGCCTGGTATAGAGGTCCTGGATGGCAGGAAGCTTTGCCCCAGTGATGTACTGGGCTGTACACACCACCACCTGGTATAGAGGTCCTGGATGGCAGGAAGCTTGGCCCCAGTGATGTACTGGGCTGTACACACCACCACCTGGTATAGAGGTCCTGGATGGCAGGAAGCTTGGCCCCAGTGATGTACTGGGCTGTACACACCACCACCTGGTATAGAGGTCCTGGATGGCAGGAAGCTTGGCCCCAGTGATGTACTGGGCTGTACACACCACCACCTGGTATAGAGGTCCTGGATGGCAGGAAGCTTTGCCCCAGTGATGTACTGGGCTGTACACACCACCACCTGGTATAGAGGTCCTGGATGGCAGGAAGCTTTGCCCCAGTGATGTACTGGGCTGTACACACCACCACCTGGTATAGAGGTCCTGGATGGCAGGAAGCTTGATGTACTGGGCTGTACACACCACCACCTGGTATAGAGGTCCTGGATGGCAGGAAGCTTTGCCCCAGTGATGTACTGGGCTGTACACACCACCACCTGGTATAGAGGTCCTGGATGGCAGGAAGCTTTGCCCCAGTGATGTACTGGGCTGTACACACCACCACCTGGTATAGAGGTCCTGGATGGCAGGAAGCTTTGCCCCAGTGATGTACTGGGCTGTACACACCACCACCTGGTATAGAGGTCCTGGATGGCAGGAAGCTTTGCCCCAGTGATGTACTGGGCTGTACACACCACCACCTGGTATAGAGGTCCTGGATGGCAGGGAGCTGGGCCCCAGTGATGTACTGGGCTGTACACACCACCACCTGGTATAGAGGTCCTGGATGGCAGGAAGCTTTGCCCCAGTGATGTACTGGGCTGTACACACCACCACCTGGTATAGAGGTCCTGGATGGCAGGAAGCTTTGCCCCAGTGATGTACTGGGCTGTACACACCACCAACTGGTATAGAGGTCCTGGATGGCAGGAAGCTTTGCCCCAGTGATGTACTGGGCTGTACACACCACCACCTGGTATAGAGGTCCTGGATGGCAGGAAGATTTGCCCCTGTGATGTACTGGGCTGTACACACCACCACCTGGTATAGAGGTCCTGGATGGCAGGAAGCTTTGCCCCAGTGATGTACTGGGCTGTACACACCACCACCTGGTATAGAGGTCCTGGATGGCAGGAAGCTTTGCCCCAGTGATGTACTGGGCTGTACACACCACCACCTGGTATAGAGGTCCTGGATGGCAGGAAGCTTTGCCCCAGTGATGTACTGGGCTGTACACACCACCACCTGGTATAGAGGTCCTGGATGGCAGGAAGCTTGGCCCCAGTGATGTACTGGGCTGTACACACCACCACCTGGTATAGAGGTCCTGGATGGCAGGAAGCTTGGCCCCAGTGATGTACTGGGCTGTACACACTACCTTCTGTAGTGCCTCCCTTTGAGGCCGAGCAGTTGCCATACCAGGTGGTGATGCAACCAGGTAGGATGCTCTCAATGGCGCAGCTGTGGAACTTTTTGTGGATCTGAGGACCCAGATATTTTGAGTTGTTGGGCATTGTTGTGCCCTCTTCACAACTGTCTTGGTGTGTTTGGACCATGATAGTTTGTTTGTGATGTGGACACCAACAAACTTCAAGCCCTCAATCTGCTCAACCTGCTCTACTACAGCCTCATCAATGAGAATAAGGGCCTGCTTTTGCTGTAATCCACAAACATCTCCTTTGTTTTAATCATGTTGAGGGAGAGGTTGTTGTCCTGGCACCACATGGCCAGGTCTCTGACCTCCTCCCTATAGGCTGTCTCATCGAAAGGGCAGTGTGGAGTACAATAGAGATTGCATCATCTGTGGATCTTTTTGCTTGGTATGAAATTGTGTGTGGGTCTACAGTTTCTGGCATGATGCTGTTGATGTGAATCACTTCTAGCCTTGCAAAGCACTTCATGGCTACAGACGTCTGCTGGTCGGTAGTCATTTAGGCATGTTACCTTGGTGTTCATGGGAACTACGGTGGACATAGTGAAGCAAGTAGGGTCAGCAGACTAGGACAGGGAGAGATTAAATATGTCCGTAAACACTTTAGCCAGCTGGTCAGTCCATGCTCTGAGGATGTGGCTTGGGGTGCAGTCTGGCAGGTATTACAGACTCGATCAGGGACAGGGAGTAGAGTGAGTACACTTGCCAGTTAGTCAGCACATGCTCAGAATACACGTCCTGGTAATCCATCTGGCCCTGCGGCTTTGTGGATGTTTATCTTTGTAGAGGGCTTGCTCACATCGGCTATGGCGGGCGTGGTCACACAGTCATCCAGAACAGCTGGTGCTCTCATGCATTCTTCAGTGTTGGTTGCCTCAAAAGCGTGCATAGAAGTCATTTAGCTCACCCTTTGTAGTCCATAATAGTTTGCAAGCACATCCGACAATGTTCCCTGTAATCCATGGCTTCTATTGGGGTATGTACGTACAGACACTGTGGAGACAATGTCATCAATTCACTTCTTAATGAAGCAATTGATTGATGTTATGTACTCCTCAATGCCATCGGATGAGTCACGAAACATATTCCAGTCTAGTTTAGCATTTGCGTCATCTGACTCCTTCTATATTAAGCGAGTCACTTGTACTTCCAGCTTTAGTTTTTTTTTTTTTTTTGTAAATAGACAGCTGTATGAAAAATATAGATGAAATCTCTCTTGGTAAATTGTGTGGTCTACAGCTTATCATGAGATACTCTACCTCAGGTGAGCAAATCCTTGAGACTTCCTTAATATTAGATTTGGTGCACCAGCTGTTATTGACAAATAGACAAAGACCACCAGCGCTTTATCTTACCTGAGGCAGCTGTTCTATCTTACCGAGGGAACTAAATCAGCTGTATGACATTCATTCAGCCAAGACTCTGTGAACAAATAAGATATAACAGTTTTTAATATCCCATTTGTAGGATCATCTTGATCGGAGTTCAATCAGTTTATTCTTCAGTTTATTGCACGTTGGCCAATAGGACGGATGGTAGAGGCACGTTGGCCAATATGTCGGATGGTAGAGGCACGTTGGCCAATAGGACGGATGGTAGAGGCACGTTGGCCAATATGACGGATGGTAGAGGCACGTTGGCCAATAGGACAAATGGTAGAGGCACGTTGGCCAATAGGACGAATGGTAGAGGCACGTTGGCCAATAGGACGAATGGTAGAGGCATGTTGGCCAATAGGACGGATGGTAGAGGCACGTTGGCCAATATGACGGATGGTAGAGGCACGTTGGCCAATAGGACGAATGGTAGAGGCACGTTGGCCAATAGGACAAATGGTAGAGGCACGTTGGCCAATAGGACGAATGGTAGAGGCACGTTGGCCAATAGGACGGATGGTAGAGGCACGTTGGCCAATATGACGGATGGTAGAGGCACGTTGGCCAATAGGACGAATGGTAGAGGCACGTTGGCCAATAGGACGAATGGTAGAGGCACGTTGGCCAATAGGACGAATGGTAGAGGCACGTTGGCCAATAGGACGAATGGTAGAGGCACGTTGGCCAATATGACGGATGGTAGAGGCACGTTGGCCAATAGGACGGATGGTAGAGGCACGCTGGCCAATAGGACAGATGGTAGAGGCACGTTGGCCAATAGGACGGATGGTAGAGGCACGTTGGCCAATAGGACGGATGGTAGAGGCACGTTGGCCAATAGGACGGATGGTAGAGGTACATTGGCCAATAGGACGAATGGTAGAGCCACGTTGGCCAATAGGACGGATGTTAGATGCACGCTGGCCAATAGGACGAATGGTAGGGGCACGTTGGCCAATATGACGGATGGTAGAGGCTCATTGGCCAATAGGACGAATGGTAGAGGCACGTTGGCCAATAGGACGGATGGTAGAGCCACGTTGGCCAATAGGACGGATGTTAGATGCACGTTGGCCAATAGGACGAATGGTAGGGGCACGTTGGCCAATATGACGGATGGTAGAGGCACGTTGGCCAATAGGACGAATGGTAGAGGCACGTTGGCCAATAGGACGGATGGTAGAGGCACGTTGGCCAATAGGACGGATGGTAGAGGCACGCTGGCCAATAGGACGGATGGTAGAGGCACGCTGGCCAATAGGACGAATGGTAGGGGCACGTTGGCCAATAGGACGGATGGTAGAGGCACGTTGGCCAATAGGACGGATGGTAGAGCCACGTTGGCCAATAGGACGGATGATAGAGGGCGGGTTACCCACTCGCTGACCAATTCTCATCAGGCACCCTGACCTGCATCCCCTGTCTCGGCGTCTCCTCTTCATGTGAATGACAGGGATTTGGGCCTGCTCAGGTATCTGGAGTAAATCCCCTGTCTCGGCGTCTCCTCTTCATGTGAATGACGGGGATTTGGGCCTGCTCAGGTATCTGGAGTAAATCCCCTGTCTCGGCGTCTCCTCTTCATATGAATGACGGGGATTTGGGCCTGCTCAGGTATCTGGAGTAAATCCCCTGTCTCGGCGTCTCCTCTTCATGTGAATGACGGGGATTTGGGCCTGCTCAGGTATCTGGAGTAAATCCCCTGTCTCGGCGTCTCCTCTTCATGTGAATGACGGGGATTTGGGCCTGCTCAGGTATCTGGAGTAAATCCCCTGTCTCGGCGTCTCCTCTTCATATGAATGACGGGGATTTGGGCCTGCTCAGGTATCTGGAGTAAATCCCTGTCTCGGCGTCTCCTCTTCATGTGAATGACGGGGATTTGGGCCTGCTCAGGTATCTGGAGTAAATCCCTGTCTCGGCGTCTCCTCTTCATGTGAATGACGGGGATTTGGGCCTGCTCAGGTATCTGGAGTAAATCCCCTGTCTCGGCGTCTCCTCTTCATGTGAATGACGGGGATTTGGGCCTGCTCAGGTATCTGGAGTAAATCCCCTGTCTCGGCGTCTCCTCTTCATGTGAATGACGGGGATTTGGGCCTGCTCAGGTATCTGGAGTAAATCCCTGTCTCGGCGTCTCCTCTTCATGTGAATGACGGGATTTGGGCCTGCTCAGGTATCTGGAGTAAATCCCCTGTCTCGGCGTCTCCTCTTCATGTGAATGACGGGGATTTGGGCCTGCTCAGGTATCTGGAGTAAATCCCTGTCTCGCGTCTCCTCTTCATGTGAATGACGGGGATTTGGGCCTGCTCAGGTATCTGGAGTAAATCCCCTGTCTCGGCGTCTCCTCTTCATGTGAATGACGGGGATTTGGGCCTGCTCAGGTATCTGGAGTAAATCCCCTGTCTCTGCGTCTCCTCTTCATGTGAATGACGGGGATTTGGGCCTGCTCAGGTATCTGGAGTAAATCCCCTGTCTCGGCGTCTCCTCTTCATGTGAATGACGGGGATTTGGGCCTGCTCAGGTATCTGGAGTAAATCCCCTGTCTCGGCGTCTCCTCTTCATGTGAATGACGGGGATTTGGGCCTGCTCAGGTATCTGGAGTAAATCCCCTGTCTCGGCGTCTCCTCTTCATGTGAATGACGGGGATTTGGGCCTGCTCAGGTATCTGGAGTAAATCCCTGTCTCGGCGTCTCCTCTTCATGTGAATGACGGGGATTTGGGCCTGCTCAGGTATCTGGAGTAAATCCCCTGTCTCGGCGTCTCCTCTTCATGTGAATGACGGGGATTTGGGCCTGCTCAGGTATCTGGAGTAAATCCCCTGTCTCGGCGTCTCCTCTTCATGTGAATGACGGGGATTTGGGCCTGCTCAGGTATCTGGAGTAAATCCCCTGTCTCGGCGTCTCCTCTTCATGTGAATGACGGGGATTTGGGCCTGCTCAGGTATCTGGAGTAAATCCCCTGTCTCGGCGTCTCCTCTTTATGTGAATGACGGGGATTTGGGCCTGCTCAGGTATCTGGAGTAAATCCTTCGCGTCAAAGAAAAAACATTTTACAATCGATGTCCTGAAGCTCTTTTTAAAGAGAGGGGGGAAGAAACATTCTGTAAAAAAATCAGTTCCAAACAGTTAGGGGCCAAACAGCAGCCTCCTCCTCCTCCTCCTCCTCCTCCTCCTCCTCCTCCTCCTCCTCCTCCTCTGGGACATTCGTGAACATTATGCACTAAATGTTTCAAATCTTGTTGATAATTTTGTTGCAACAATACTGGTCAAATTAAGATCCTACACATGTATGTATTTTTGTAGGATGAAACTGCATTTTATCTGGTGATCTGACCCACAACAGCTCCCTCCCTCCCTCCCTCCCTCCCTCCTAGTCCTGGCAATTTACATCAGTGAGTGGGTTTACCATAAGACAGAATGCAATTTGCATTTTTATCAGCTTTTTCATTAGGCCTCTGCTCTCCCAGTAAACATACAAAATCTGCTGGAAGTGTGGGGCAGTGTGGGGAAGTGTGGGGTAGTGTGGGGTAGTGTGGGGCAGTGTGGGGTAGTGTGGGGTAGTGTAAGGGTAGTGTGGGGCAGTGTGGGGTAGTGTGGGGCAGTGTGGGGTAGTGTGGGGTAGTGTGGGGAAGTGTGGGGTAGTGTGGGGCAGTGTGGTGTAGTGTGGGGCAGTGTGGGGCAGTGTGGGGTAGTGTGGAGTAGTGTGGGGTAGTGTGGGGCAGTGTGGGGTAGTGTGGGGCAGTGTGGGGCAGTGTGGGGCAGTGTGGGATAGTGTGGGATAGTGTGGGGTAGTGTGGGGTAGTGTGGGGCAGTGTGGGCAGTGTGGGGCAGTGTGGGGTAGTGTAAGGGTAGTGTGGGGCAGTGTGGGGCAGTGTGGGGTAGTGTGGGATAGTGTGGGGTAGTGTGGGGTAGTGTGGGGCAGTGTGGGGTAGTGTGGGGCAGTGTGGGGTAGTGTAAGGGTAGTGTGGGGAGGTGTGGGGCAGTGTGGGATATTGTGGGGTAGTGTGGGGTAGTGTGGGGAAGTGTGGGGTAGTGTGGGGCAGTGTGGGGTAGTGTGGGGCAGTGTGGGGCAGTGTGGGGCAGTGTGGGATAGTGTGGGGAAGTGTGCGATAGTGTGGGGTAGTGTGGGGCAGTGTGGGGCAGTGTGGGGCAGTGTGGGGAAGTGTGAGGCAGTGTGGGGCAGTGTGGGGTAGTGTGGGTCAGTGTGGGGTAGTGTGGGGCAGTGCGGGGCAGTGCGGGATAGTGCTGGGCAGTGCGGGGCAGTGCGGGGCAGTGCGGGGCAGTGCGGGGTAGTGCGGGGAAGTGCGGGGCAGTGCGGGAAGTGCGGGGCAGTGCGGGAAGTGTGGGGCAGTGTGGGGCAGTGTGGGGCAGTGTGGGGGCAGTGTGGGGAAGTGCGGGAAGTGCGGGGAAGTGCGGGGCAGTGAGGGGAAGTGCGGGGCAGTGCGGAGAAGTGCGGGGCAGTGCGGGGCAGTGCGGGAAGTGCGGGGCAGTGCGGGGCAGTGCGAGGGAAGTTCGGGGCAGTGCGAGGGAAGTTCGGGGCAGTGCGGGGCAGTGCGGAGAAGTGCGGGGCAGTGCGGGCAGTGCGGGGCAGTGCGGGGCAGTGCGCGGCAGTGCGGGGTAGTGCGGGGAAGTGCGGGGTGCGGGGCAGTGCGGGGCAGTGCGGGGCAGTGCGGAGAAGTGCGGGGCAGTGCGGGGAAGTGCGGGGCAGTGCGGGGAAGTGCGGGGCAGTGCGGGGAAGTGCGGGGTAGTGCGGGGAAGTGCGGGGTAGTGCGGGGAAGTGTGGGGCAGTGTGGGGTAGTGTGGGGTAGTGTGGGGAAGTGTGGGGTAGTGTGGGATAGTGTGGGGTAGTGTGGGGTAGTGTGGGGCAGTGTGGGGTAGTGTGGGATAGTGTGGGGAAGTGTGGGGCAGCTCATTTGAATTGGAAGACTACACAGCCCCTTTTCCCTGTTGATTTGGTTCGTTTTAGTTTTCACAATTGTTTTTCCTTCTTCATCCTTATTTACTGATTGTATGTTAAAATGTATTATTTATTATAATCAGTTCCCGAAGAAGCATTTAGATTATTGAACTTGTCCCTGAATTTCTCGTGAGCCAATGAGCTCAGTTGAGTAGATCTACATCCTGGGTAGAAAAGCGAATGCATAAATCCATCCTTACATGTACTCAGTCTTGTGATGGATATATTCAACTTGTGGTGCTGCTCTATACTTCACTGGAAGTTACTGGAAATGGCCCACAATGGGATTTCGTGATTTAGTGACTCACCTTGGTGATTCTGAGGGTTGGCTGTTTCTTAAATCACAACATTTTCTCTGCCAAAACCACTACTTTTGAGTTACGTTGGATCTAGTAGTGCACTACAAAAGGAATAGTGTCCCACTTGGGATACTATTGGGATACTACACTTGGCCTCTGAGTTGCTGAATTAGACAGATGTGTTCTATCTCGTTAGGTGACATCATCAGGTCAGACTCAGGTTACTACTCACTATTCACTGCCTTGATTGGTTGAGGGACGAGCGTTTCATAGGAGTGACACCACTTGTCGGGATAGAGGATAGAGGGGTGGTGGTTAGAGGGATAGAGGATGAAGGATATAGGGATAGAGGAACAGAGGATGGAGGAATAGAGGGTGGAGGGATATAGGATGGAGGGATAGAGGATGGAGGGATAGAAGGATGGGTGGATGGAGGATAGAGGGATAGAGGATGGAGGGATAGAAGGATGGGTGGATGGAGGATAGAGGGATATAGGATGGAGGATAGAGGATGGAGGGATAGAAGGATGGGTGGATGGAGGATAGAGGGATAGAGGATGGAGGATAGAGGGATATCGGAATAGAGGATGGAGGATGGAGGGATTGAGGGATAGAGGTATAGAGGATGGAGGATAGAGGATAGAGGATGGATGGATAGAGGATGGAAGGATTGATGGATAGAGGGATAGAGGGATAGAGGAATAGAGGGATAGAGGAATAGAGGGATAGAGGAATAGATTATGGAGGATAGAGGGATAGAAGATGGAGGATAGAGGGATAGAGGATTAGAGGATGGAGAGATTGATGGATAGAGGATAGAAGATGGAGGATAGAGGATGGAAGTATAGAGGATAGAGGGATAGAGGATGGAGGGATAGAGGATGGAGGGATAGAGGGATAGAGGATGGAGGGATAGAGGATGGAGGATAGAGGATAGAGGGATAGAGGATGGAAGGATGGAGGATAGAGGAATAGAGGATGGAGGATAGAGGATATAGGGATAGAGGATGGAAGGATAGAGTGTTAGAGTGATAGATGGATGATAGAGGGATGGAGGGATAGATGGATTATAGCAGTGATCCCAAACGTATTATAGTCTCGTACTCCCTCTAGCACCAGGGTCAGCTGTACCCCCTCTAGCACCAGGGTCAGCTGTACCCCCTCTAGCACCAGGGTCAGCTGTACCCCCTCTAGCACCAGGGTCATCTGTACCCTCTCTAGCACCAGGGTCAGCTGTACCCCCTCTAGCACCAGGGTCATCTGTACCCCCTCTAGCACCAGGGTCACCTGTACCCCCTCTAGCACCAGGGTCACCTGTACCCCCTCTAGCACCAGGGTCAGCTGTACCCCCTCTAGCACCAGGGTCACCTGTACCCCCTCTAGCACCAGGGTCACCTGTACCCCCTCTAGCACCAGGGTCACCTGTACCCCCTCTAGCACCAGGGTCACCTGTACCCTCTCTAGCACCAGGGTCAGCTGTACCCCCTCTAGCACCAGGGTCAGCTCACTCTCAAATGTTGTTTTTTGCCATAATTGCCACACAAACGATACATTTACAAAACATAAGAATTAATGTGAGGTTTTGTCACAAATCGGCTCGTGGGAAGTGACATAGAGCTTTTACAGGAAGTCACATAGAGCTTTTCAAGGAAGTCACATAGATCTCCTACAGGAAGTGACATAAAGCTCCTACAGGAAGTGACATAGAGCTCTTACAGGAAGTGACATAGAGCTCTTACAGGAAGTGGCATAGAGCTCTTACAGGAAGTGACATAGAGCTCTTACAGGAAGTGACATTGAGCTCTAACAGGAAGTGACATAAAGCTCCTACAGGAAGTGACATAGAGCTCTAACAGGAAGTGACATTGAGCTCTAACAGGAAGTGACATTGAGCTCTAACCGGAAGTGACATTGAGCATTTACAGGAAGTGACATTGAGCTCTTACAGGAAGTGACATTGAACTCTAACAGGAAGTGACATTGAACTCTAACAGGAAGTGACATAAAGCTCTAACAGGAAGTGACATAAAGCTCTAACAAGACCAGGACACAAATAATAATATAACATGAATCAATCATTTTGCTCTTTATTTAACTCTCATATAAAACTGTATTTGTTCATCATAAAACTCCTGTGTCTTATTTTTCAAATATGCATATTTCGTTTCCAAATGTCAGCGCAAGAGTGAAGGTTACCCACAAGAGAGTAACGGTTAATGTGATTGGATGTTAATTATTTGACTAGGATACCTGTATTTGGCATTGTGTTATTTCACTGAACACTAAATGGTTTTATTTTATTTTTGGCAGTGAAACGAGGCTACTCAGGCGGGGAAAATAACCTCACCCAAATGTATAGCCCCGTTGGAAAATACAAATGGACTGTTGGAAAATGTGAATCACATTTTTATTTGGCTTACCCTCAATGGCATTGCATTGTGTGTGTGGCACTTTGGGAGTAGCCAGGAATAGCCGGATTAGAGGATTAGTGGATTAGAGGATAGAGGATTAGAGGAATAGAGGGATGGATGGATTAGAGGATAGAGGGATGGATTATAGAGGGATGGATGGAGGATAGAGGGATGGATGGATGAGAGGATAGAGGATTAGATGAATGGAATGGATTTAGAGGATAGAGGGATAGAGGGATGGATGGGTTGGAGGATAGAGGGATAGATTAGAGGATAGAGGGATGGATGGATGAGAGAATAGAGGGATGGATGGGTTAGAGGATAGAGGGGTGGATGGGTTAGAGGATAGAGGGATGGATGGGTTAGAGGATAGAGGGATGGATGGGTTAGAGGATAGAGGGATGGATGGGTTAGAGGATAGAGGGATGGATGGGTTAGAGGATAGAGGAATGGATTAGAGGATAGAGGGATGGATGGATTAGAGGGTAGAGGAATAGAGGGATGGATGGATTAGAGGATAGAGGAATAGAGGAATGGATGGATTAGAGGATAGAGGGATAGAGGGATAGAGGGATGGATTAGAGGATAGAGGGATGGATGGGTTGGAGGATAGAGGAATAGAGGGATAGAGGGATGGATTAGAGGATAGAGGGATGGATGGATTAGATAATAGAGGGATGGATGGGTTAGAGAATAGAGGGATGGATGGGTTAGAGGATAGAGGGATGGATGGATTAGAGGATAGAGGGATGGATGGATTAGAGGATAGAGGGATGGATGGATTAGAGGATAGAGGGATGGATGGATTAGAGGATGAAGGGACAGAGGGATTGATGGATTAGGGAAGTTCCTTGACCCTGGTTGCAGAATATATACAGTTGCAGTCAGACGTTTACATACACTTAGGTTGGAGTCATTTAAACTTGTTTTCAACCACTCCACAAATGTCTTGCTAACAAACTATAGTTTTGGCAAGTTGTTTAGGACATCTACTTTGTGCAGGACACAATACATTCTTCCAACTATTGTTTACAGACAGATTATTTCACTTTTAATTCACTGCATCATCATGTTGTGGGGGTGCTTTGCACCAGGAGGGACTGGTGCACTTCATAAAATAGATGGCATCATGAGGGAGGAAAATTATGTGGATATATTGAAGCAACATCTCAAGACATCAGTCAGGAAGTTAAAGCTTGGTAGCAAATGGGTCTTCCAAATGGACAATAACCCAAAGCATACTTACAAAGTTGTGGCAAAATGGCTTAAGGACAACAAAGGCAAGGTATTGGAGTGGCCATCACAAAGCCCTGACCTCAATCCTATAGAAAATGTGTGGGCAGAACTGAAAAAACGTGTGCGAGCAAGGAGGCTTGACTCAGTTACACCAGCTCTGTCAAGAGGAATGGGCCAAAACTCACCCAACTTATTGTGGGAAGCTTGTGGAAGGCTACCTGAAACATTTGACCCAAGTTAAACAATTCAAAGGCAATGCTAACAAATACTAATTGAGTTTATGTAAACTTCTGACCCACTGGGAATGTAATGAAAGAAATAAAAGCTAAAATAAATCATTCTCTCTACAATTATTCTGACATTTCACATTCTTAAAAATAAAGTGAGAGAGTAAGAAAGAGAGAGAGAGAAAGAGCGAGAGAGAGAGGGAGGGAGGGAGGGAGAGCGAGAGAGAGAGAAAGAGCGAGAGGGAGGGAGGGAGGGAGGGAGGGGGAGGGAGGGAGGGAGGGAGGGAGGGAGGGAGGAGAGACAGAGAGACAGAGAGAGAGAGAGAGAGAGAGAGACAGAGAGAGAGAGAGAGAGAGAGAGAGAGAGAGAGAGAGAGAGAGAGAGAGAGAGAGAGAGAGAGAGAGAGAGAGAGAGAGAGAGAGAGAGAGAGCAATGCAGAGAATATATAAAATGGAGGGAATGATATTTATATATTTGTGTAAAACCATTTGGCATTCTGACGTTGTTACTGTCACCTAGGTGATCAAACTGACCTTTGAGGACTTTGACCTGGAGCGTGGTTACGATACGTTGACGGTTGGAGATGGAGCCGTGGTCGGAGACCAGAAGACTGTCTTTCACGTGTGAGTTTCAGCCTCTCTGCTTCCTGTCTTATTTCTCCCTTTGTCCTTTTTCTTGTTCTCACATTTCTCACACAATTTTCGTGTGAATACACCGCTCTTTCCCTCCTTCAGTTTGACTTGCTTTCCACCCACCTCTCTGTCTCTTTCACTAGCTTTCTCTCTGTCTGTCTTTCTCGATCACCCACTTACCCTCTCTCTCTCTCTCTGTCGCTCTCTTTCTTCCTCTTTCTCCATATCTGTCTTGCCATCTCTATCCTACCTTCCCTCTCACCTCTCTCCCTCCCTCAATCCCTCCTCCTCCTCCTCCTCCCCCACCTCCTCATCTCCTCCTCTCCCTCCTCCCCACCTCCTCCTCTCCTCCTCCCCACCTCCTCCTCTCCTCCTCCTCCTCCTCCCTCACCTCCTCCTTTCCTCCTCTCCCTCCTCCTCCTCCCACACCTCCTCCTCTCCACCTCCCCCACCTCCTCATCTCCTCCTCCCCACCTACTCCTCCTCCTCCCTCTCTCCTCCTCCTCTCCCTCCTCCTCCTCCTCCCCCACCTCCCTACCACCTTCCATCTCCCTCCATCCATCTATTTCTGTCCATTTCATCACCTCCTGGACCAGTAGTGCGTGAAAGATAGATCCAGTGCCACATTGTCAATCCCTGCTCCCCTCAATGTTAAAACAACGGTCGTTCGCCGCGTTGCATATTGATGTGTCCTAATGGACTTTCCAACAGATGCTCCATAACGTTTCACTGGGTGTTGTTATTAATTGTGCTGAAATTTACGGCCTTCATAAAATGTTATAGATCGATTTTTATGTGGAGCTGTGTAGTGAGGCTTTAGGTTGTTGTGGGGGAGGAGGGGAGGAGAGGGGAGAGAGAGGATAGGGGAGGAGAGGGGAGGAGGAGGGGAGGAGAGGGAGGCGAGAGAGGGGAGGAGAGGGGAGGAGAGGGGGAGAGAGGGGGAGAGGGGGAGGAGGAGGGGAGGAGAGAGAGGGGAGGGGGAGAGGGGAGAGAGGGAGAGGGGGAGGAGGGGGAGAGGAGAGGGGAGGGGGAGGAGAGAGAGGAGAGGGGAGAGGGGGAGGAGAGAGGGGGGAGAGGGGAGGAGAGGGGGAGGAGGGGAGAGAGAGAGGGGAGAGGGGGGGAGAGAGGGGGAGGGGGAGAGAGAGGAGAGGGAGAGGGGAGAGGGAGGAGAGGGGGAGAGGGGAGGAGAGAGAGGGGAGGAGAGAGAGGAGAGGGAGGGATCCCTAAGTATCCCTAGGTGTGCTCTCACAGGCACAGACACACTCACACAGACACAGACACACTCACACAGACACAGACTCACACAGACACACTCACACAGACACACTCACACAGACACAGACACACTCACACAGACACATACTCACACAGACACAGACACACTCACACAGACACAGACTCACACAGACACAGACACACTCACACAGACACAGACTCACACAGACACACTCACACAGACACACTCACACAGACACAGACACACTCACACAGACACAGACTCACACAGACACAGACACACTCACACAGACACAGACTCACACAGACACACTCACACAGACACACTCACACAGACACACTCACACACTCACACAGACACAGACACACTCACACAGACACAGACTCACACAGACACACTCACACAGACACACTCACACAGACACAGACACACTCACACAGACACATACTCACACAGACACAGACACACTCACACAGACACAGACTCACACAGACACAGACTCACACAGACACATTCACACAGACACAATCAGACAGACACAGACACACTCACACAGACACAGACTCACACAGACACACTCACACAGACACACTCACACAGACACACTCACACAGACACACTCACACAGACACAGACTCACACAGACACAGACACACTCACACATACACAGACTCACACAGACACAGACACACTCACACAGACACAGACTCACACAGACACACTCACACAGACACACTCACACAGACACACTCACACAGACACAGACTCACACAGACACAGACACACTCACACAGACACAGACACACTCAGAAAGGCACAGACACACTGACACAGACACACTCACACAGACACAGACACACTCAGAAAGGCACAGACACACTCACACAGACACACTCACACAGACACAGACACACTCAGAAAGGCACAGACTCACTCACACATCTTCCCCTGTCTCCTGCAGCCTATCAGGGACCACTACTCCAGACCTGGTGGTCAGCACCAGTCATCAGATGTGGCTCAACTTCAAGACTGACGACACCAGTGGCTCTCTGGGCTTCAAGGTGTCTTATGGAGGTGAGCTGATGAAGGTGATGATGATGATGGGTGTCTTATGGAGGTGAGCTGATGAAGGTTATGATGATGATGATGATGGTGTCTTATGGAGGTGAGATGATGAAGGTGATGATGATGGTGATGATGATGATGATGATGATGATGATGATGATGATGATGGGTTTTGTTTCTGGTTTCCCGCCAAAATAAATAGTTTGCTCCATCTTCCTCTCTGATTCTGATCTTCGCGGACTGGTAGAAGTGTGTGTGTGTGTGTGTGTGTGTGTGTGTGTGTGTGTGTGTGTGTGTGTGTGTGTGTGTGTGTGTGTGTGTGTGTGTGTGTGTGTGTGTGTGTGTGTGTGTGTGTGTGTGTGTGTGTGTGTGTGTGTGTGTGTGTGTGTGTGTGCGTGCGCACGTAAGACTCCAGTGAGTCTAGCCATATCTCCTCTTGACGATGAGCTGGCCTCATGTTTCTGCTCTTTCCATAACAGACTGACCAGGTGAATCCAGGTGAAAGATATGATCCTTTATTGATGTCACTTGTTAAATCCACTTCAATCAGTGTAGATGAAGGGGAGGAGACATGTAGATGAAGGGGAGGAGACATGTAGATGAAGGGGAGGAGACATGTAGATGAAGGGGAGGAGACATGTAGATGAAGGGGAGGAGACATGTAGATGAAGGGGAGGAGACATGTAGATCAAGGGGAGGAGACATGTAGATGAAGGGGAGGAGACATGTAGATGAAGGGTAGGAGACATATAGATGAAGGGGAGGAGACATGTAGATGAAGGGGAGGAGACATGTAGATGAAGGGGAGGAGAAATGTAGATGAAGGGGAGGAGACACGTAGATGAAGGGGAGGAGACACGTAGATGAAGGGGAGGAGACACGTAGATGAAGGGGGAGGAGACATGTAGATGAAGGGGAGGAGACACGTAGATGAAGGGGGAGGAGACATGTAGATGAAGGGGAGGAGACACATAGATGAAGGGGAGGAGACATGTAGATGAAGGGGAGGAGACATGTTGAATTAGGATGTTTAAGCCTTGAGACAATTGAGACATGGATTGTCTGTGTGCCATTCAGAGGGTGAATGGACAAGTCAAAGGATGTAAAGTGCCTTTTGAACAGGGTGTGGTAGTAGGTGCCAGCCGCACCGGTTTGAGTCAAGAACTGCAACGCTGCTGGGGTTTTCATGCTCAACAGTTTCCCGTGTTGTATCACCACCCAAAAGGACAACCAGCCAACTTGACACAACTGTGGGAAGCATTGGAGTCGACATGGGCCAGTATCTCTGTGGAACTCTTGCAACACCTTGTAGAGTCAACATGGACCAGCATCCCTGTGGAACGCTTTAGAAACCTTGTAGAGTCAACATGGACATTTACATTACATTACATTTAAGTCATTTAGCAGACGCTCTTATCCAGAGCGACTTACAAATTGGTGCATTCACCTTATGACATCCAGTGGAACAGTCACTTTACAATAGTGCATCTAAATCTTAAAGGGGTGGGGGGGTGAGAAGGATTACTTTATCCTATCCTAGGTATTCCTTAAAGAGGTGGGGTTTCAGGTGTCTCCGGAAGGTGGTGATTGACTCCGCTATCCTGGCGTCGTGAGGGAGTTTGTTCCACCATTGGGGGGCCAGAGCAGCGAACAGTTTTGACTGGGCTGAGCGGGAACTGTACTTCCTCAGTGGTAGGGAGGCGAGCAGGCCAGAGGTGGATGAACGCAGTGCCCTTGTTTGGGTGTAGGGCCTGATCAGAGCCTGGAGGTACTGAGGTGCCGTTCCCCTCACAGCTCCGTAGGCAAGCACCATGGTCTTGTAGCGGATGCGAGCTTCAACTGGAAGCCAGTGGAGAGAGCGGAGGAGCGGGGTGACGTGAGAGAACTTGGGAAGGTTGAACACCAGACGGGCTGCGGCGTTCTGGATGAGTTGTAGGGGTTTAATGGCACAGGCAGAGACCAGCATCCCTGTGGAACTCTTGCAACACCTTGTAGAGTCAACATGGGCCAGCATCCCTGTGGAACGCTTTCGACACCTTGTAGAGTCAACATGGGCCAGCATCCCTGTGGGAAGCATTGGAGTCGACATGGGCCAGCATCCCTGTGGAACGCTTTCAACACCTTGTAGAGTCAACATGGGCCAGCATCCCTGTGGGAAGCAGGGACACACACACACACACACACACACACACACACACACACACACACACACACACACACACACACACACACACACACACACACACACACACACATACACACACACACACAGACAGACACACACACACACACACACACACACACACACACACACACACACACACACACACACACACACACACACACACACACACACACACACACACACACACACACACACACACATACACACACACACACAGACAGACACACACACACACACACACACACACACACACACACACACACACACACACACACACACACACACCCTGTTACATCGTGTTGTTTCCTGTATGTTTTAACACCCAGAAGAAAGTAGAGGGGCAGAACTACTTTGAAACAATGAGATCAGCTTTAATGAAGGAGAATAATTACTTTGAAGCATTTTATTTCTCCCTTTAGTGATTGAGGATTCCCAAAAATGTACTTCAATTTGAATAACTTTGCATATTTTCTAGATTATCTGGTGTAGACATAATACAGACAGACAGACAGACAGACAGACAGACAGACAGACAGACAGACACACACACACACAGACAGACAGACAGACAGACAGACAGACAGACAGACAGACAGACAGACAGACAGACAGACAGACAGACAGACAGACAGACAGACAGACAGACAGACAGACAGACAGACAGACAGACAGACAGACAGACAGACAGACAGACAGACAGACAGACAGACAGACAGACAGACAGACAGACAGACAGACAGACAGACAGACAGACAGACAGACAGACAGACAGACAGACAGACAGACAGACAGATACAATGATGTTAGGACTCAGGACCCCTGATGTCACATGATGTTAGGACTCAGGACCCCTGATGTCACATGATGTTAGGACTCAGGATCCCTGTCACATGATGTTAGGACTCAGGATCCCTGTCACATGATGTTAGGACTCAGGACCCCTGATGTCACATGATGTTAGGACTCAGGACCCCTGATGTTAGAACTCAGGACCCCTGTCACATGATGTAAGGACTCAGGACCCCTGTCACATGATGTTAGGACCCTCTCCCCTCAAACTAATGTACTTGTCCTCCTGCTCAGATGTGCACTTAACGTTAGCTAGCTAACAACCTAGAAACAAACCAAAACATTGTTTAGAAAACTATGTTTAGTTGCCTGGTTTGATCTGTTTACTACACTACCGTACTCACTCTGTTTAGTACACTACAGTACTCACTCTGTTTAGTACACTACCATACTCACTCTGTTTAGTACACTACAGTACTCACTCTGTTTACTACCATACTCACTATGATTACTACACTACAGTACTCACTCTGTTTAGTACACTACAGTACTCACTATGATTACTACACTACAGTACTCACTCTGTTTAGTACACTACAGTACTCACTATGATTACTACACTACAGTACTCACTCTGTTTAGTACACTACAGTACTCACTATGATTACTACACTACAGTACTCACTCTGTTTAGTACACTACAGTACTCACTATGATTACTACACTACAGTACTCACTCTGTTTAGTACACTACAGTACTCACTCTGTTTAGTACACTACAGTACTCACTATGATTACTACACTACAGTACTCACTCTGTTTAGTACACTACAGTACTCACTATGATTACTACACTACAGTACTCACTCTGTTTAGTACACTACAGTACTCACTATGATTACTACACTACCATACTCACTCTGTTTAGTACACTACCATACTCACTCTGTTTAGTACACTACAGTACTCACTCTGTTTAGTACACTACAGTACTCACTCTGTTTAGTACACTACAGTACTCACTCTGTTTACTACACTACTATACTCACTCTGTTTACTACACTACTCACTCTGTTTACTACACTACTCACTCTGTTTACTACACTACTCACTCTGTTTACTACACTACTCACTCTGTTTACTACACTACTCACTCTGTTTAGTACACTACCTTACTCACTCTGTTTAGTACACTACTATACTCACTCTGTTTACTACACTACTATACTCACTCTGTTTACTACACTACTATACTCACTCTGTTTACTACACTACAGTACTCACTCTGTTAAGTACACTACAGTACTCACTCTGTTTAGTACAGTACTCACTCTGTTAAGTACACTACTATACTCACTCTGTTTACTACACTACCATACTCACTCTGTTTACTACACTACCTTACTCACTCTGTTTAGCACATGGCCTCACATGTGACTCATTAAAGAGATGGGCGGGGCTATGGCTTAAGAGGGTGTGAACGATGCTGAATGGGTTTAAAACAAAGCTCTCCAGTAGGTGTACCAAAACATTGAAGTGGCATTTTCTCAAAAGTGAGTTCATAAGTTTATCAACTTTCAAAGCAGAATGACTTTCCCATTGTTCCTCAACTGTAGAGTATAATATATCACTTTGTAGCTCTGAGTCTCTACTTTAAATCCAATGTAATGAAACACAATGTCAGAATGTTGCTAAGACTGTTGTAAGACCCAATCGAGCCGGTCGGTCACGTATGCAGACACATCAAAGGACTTATATCCTTTCTTTTCTCTATTTTTGTATTTATATTTCTTCCCTACTTTCTCCCGGGTGTTCTAATTGTAGTGTGGAAGAATAGGTTCAGATGGACTGGAGGGACTTCATTTTCAATGAGGCTGATGTCGCTGCAGTCTGTCTGTACTGATACTCAATAACAGCCAGGTCGCTCAAGATCCAAGGCGAAATTTGACGTCCATTCTGGTACCCAGGACCATCTGGCGATGACTTAAAAGCCGGCCACTAGGGGCAACGGTGAGTGCTATTACCACCATGGATTGCAGATGGGCAGCAGCTGTGAGCTCAATTATTTTATTTATCATTTTTTGTTTTAACCCAAACCTCAATTCTAATATTAACGATTTTAATAATTGTCTAAACTTAAACGTGGACATATCTACTGTACACACAATAATACCAAAGTCAATATTAGCATGTGAAGTAGCTAGCTCGCTAGCTGTAAAATCACCTAAAAAAACTGCACTATCAATTTAGGAGTCTGTCTCATCCGAGTTCAACTTGGAAACTCTGCTGCCCAGAGCGAGTGCAGAGTACGTTGCTATGGCAACAGAGGCCCTTTCCCACGTTTCCCACTGAGGGAACAGGACGCATTGGGAGATAATACTTGAAGGAGGAACTGAGTTGAATAATTTGATACACTGATTAGATTGTGCACATCTAATGTGAATAATGTACTTTGTCATGCCAATATAAACGGATGGATGTGTTCTGGACAAGTGTGGCCATACCATCTGTTGGCTGATTTGACAATCTGAAATGCAGGTAATGATTTTAAAAGAGTTATGAAATGTGATAGTGTGTTTTCTGCTGTCTCCAGTGACCAGAACCATGTACTGTAGCTATGAAGTGTTCCTACAGAATTTCCTGATTTCTCAGACTGACCAATCAGAAGTTAGATTTCTCAGACTGACCAATCAGAAGTTAGATTTCTCAGACTGACCAATCAGAAGTTAGATTTCTCAGACTGACCAATCAGAAGTTAGATTTCTCAGACTGACCAATCAGAAGTTAGATTTCTCAGACTGACCAATCAGAAGTTAGATTTCTCAGACTGACCAATCAGAAGTTAGATTTCTCAGACTGACCAATCAGAAGTTAGATTTCTCAGACTGACCAATCAGAGGTTACATTACCACTGATAGAACATATGTTTCCACCAACAGGAGTTTGGTTCTGGGTGTGTATTATCCTTTTAACCGTCCAATCAAATGTTTTCATTTCCATATCCAATCATTTCTGGGTAACAATGAAGTACCTTATTGTTTTTTTGTTTTTTTTTCTCCAATAAAAATAGTCTAAAATAAAAAATACAATTAAAAAAAGCTTTTTTAGCAAAGAGCAATAATGGTGTTAGGAGAGTTCTTAAGAGTTCTTAACTGTTGTTTGGAACTCTCTGTTTTATTGGTCTATTAACTAATCTACTTCCTGGTGATTTTTACAAACATAACATAAAACAATCACGCAAATAAAATGTGTTTACAATGAAAATCAACCCTCCCCCTTATTCACAATTAATACAACGTTTTCTTTCTCCCCCAAGACGCCCAAAGTCACTTTAAAAGAAAATGCGCAGTACAAAAAGCAGTAAAAGAAGTCATTATAAATCCATAGGTGGGCATAACACTGAGTTACATCCATAAGCAATGGACCTGATGAGTCCCTTAGGATGCTAATCTCCACATCGTAGACACTAAATATGGGTTTAAAAAATGATAGTCATTAAGGTGTTTTTCCTCGTACCCTGATCCTATAAAACATTTGTGGAAACGCAAATGAAACCTGGACCAGCGTGAGTTGTTGGTTCAACCTCCAGGACCAGAGTACCAGGTACTGTGGCGTGGCAGCGTGAGTTGTTGGTTCAACCTCCAGGACCAGAGTACCAGGTACTGGGGCGTGGCAGCGTGAGTCGTGGGTTCAACCTCCAGGACCAGAGTACCAGGTACTGGGGCGTGGCAGCGTGAGTCGTGGGTTCAACCTCGAGGTCCAGAGTACCAGGTACTGGGGCGTGGCAGCGTGAGTCGTGGGTTCAACCTCGAGGTCCAGAGTACCAGGTACTGGGGCGTGGCAGCGTGAGTCGTGGGTTCAACCTCCAGGTCCAGAGTACCAGGTACTGGGACGTAGCAGCGTGAGTCGTGGGTTCAACCTCCAGGTCCAGAGTACCACTACTGTGGCGTGGCAGTGGGAGTCGTATGGAAGTGTTTTTGCCCAGTGTCAACAAGTTAGCTCACTTATGTCATGTAGAATGTGCATTTTGCTAATCGCACCTTGAAACGGTTACTTTTCAGACCTTGTGAAAGCAAAACATATTATGTAAAATTCTCACCAACAATTTAGAAACCTCGAACCAGGGTAACTAATTTCAAATGTGAAAACACCCTAAATCACCCATGGATTATCACTCAGTCTCTGATCCCCTGGTGCGTTTTAAAAGGTCATGAGAATCTAGCATCATTCCATGGATGGATGGATGGGCTTATTTGTCCGGTACACTTCCTGTTCTGGCGTTCCATTTACCGATTCATCACTGGGAGTTCTCTGGATTCCATCTGTAGCAAGCCCCGGAAAAACCAGGACGGGGAAGAGTGAGGGATGCATGAATAATTGGATAATGAACGGGATGAGGGGTGTGTGTGCGTGTGTGTAAAGACTAAAGAAATATGTGCCAGACGGGTGAAAGTGCACGTCAGCTCCTCGTCCCAGGGAGGAGCTGCAGACAGAGAGAGATGTAAAATACACTGAGTGGACAAAACATTTATATTTCCATGAGATACAGGGTTGAAGGAAGGAGCATGTACTAGAACAACTCCGACTTGTCTACCAGGACATTTACAGGATACTACCATCCACTATGTCACCAGGACATATACAGGATACTACCATCCACTATGTCACCAGGACATATACAGGATACTACCATCCACTATGTCACCAGGACATATACAGGATACTACCATCCACTATGTCACCAGGACATATACAGGATACTACCATCCACTATGTCACCAGGACATATACAGGATACTACCCTCCACTATGTCACCAGGACATATACAGGATACTACCATCCACTATGTCACCAGGACATATACAGGATACTACCATCCACTATGTCACCAGGACATATACAGGATACTATCCTCCACTATGTCACCAGGACATATACAGGATACTATCCTCCACTATGTCACCAGGACATATACAGGATACTACCATCCACTATGTCACCAGGACATATACAGGATATTACCATCCACTATGTCACCAGGACATATACAGGATACTACCATCCACTATGTCACCAGGACATATACAGGATACTACCATCCACTATGTCACCAGGACATATACAGGATACTACCATCCACTATGTCACCAGGACATATACAGGATACTACCCTCCACTATGTCACCAGGACATATACAGGATACTACCCTCCACTATGTCACCAGGACATATACAGGATACTACCATCCACTATGTCACCAGGACATATACAGGATACTACCCTCCACTATGTCACCAGGACATATACAGGATACTACCCTCCACTATGTCACCAGGACATATACAGGATACTACCATCCACTATGTCACCAGGACATATACAGGATACTACCATCCACTATGTCACCAGGACATATACAGGATACTACCATCCACACTATGTCACCAGGACATATACAGGATACTACCATCCACTATGTCACCAGGACATATACAGGATACTACCATCCACTATGTCACCAGGACATATACAGGATACTACCCTCCACTATGTCACCAGGACATATACAGGATACTACCATCCACTATGTCACCAGGACATATACAGGATACTACCATCCACTATGTCACCAGGACATATACAGGATACTACCCTCCACTATGTCACCAGGACATATACAGGATACTACCATCCACTATGTCACCAGGACATATACAGGATACTACCATCCACTATGTCACCAGGACATATACAGGATACTACCATCCACTATGTCACCAGGACATATACAGGATACTACCATCCACTATGTCACCAGGACATATACAGGATACTACCATCCACTATGTCACCAGGACATATACAGGATACTACCATCCACTATGTCACCAGGACATATACAGGATACTACCATCCACTATGTCACCAGGACATATACAGGATACTACCCTCCACTATGTCACCAGGACATATACAGGATACTACCCTCCACTATGTCACCAGGACATATACAGGATACTACCATCCACTATGTCACCAGGACATATACAGGATACTACCATCCACTATGTCACCAGGACATATACAGGATACTACCATCCACTATGTCACCAGGACATATACAGGATACTACCATCCACTATGTCACCAGGACATATACAGGATACTACCATCCACTATGTCACCAGGACATATACAGGATACTACCATCCACTATGTCACCAGGACATATACAGGATACTACCCTCCACTATGTCACCAGGACATATACAGGATACTACCATCCACTATGTCACCAGGACATATACAGGATACTACCATCCACTATGTCACCAGGACATATACAGGATACTACCCTCCACTATGTCACCAGGACATATACAGGATACTACCCTCCACTATGTCACCAGGACATATACAGGATACTACCCTCCACAACACTATGTCACCAGGACATATACAGGATACTACCCTCTACAACACTATGTCACCAGGACATTTACAGGATACTACCCTCTACAACACTATGTCACCAGGACATATACAGGATACTACCCTCTACAACATAACCTTCACTACAAATCAAAACTCCAAACATACTATCTCATTTTAGACAAAATGACCTGGAAGGATTCTACTACTACCAAAGATTCTTATTACCAAGTACTATACAGCAAATGCTCTGGCAAACCAACGACCAGCTAAAGAACAACAACAGAAACCAGGAGCTGAGTGAGTAATGTTTCATCAGAAGCTACTTTTTAAATCCAAGAAGTAAATAAATTACAATGATATATTATACTTTATAAAGGCTGAAGTTAGGCTTTCAAGCTTAATAGGACAAAATAGATCTGGCCGCAACTTCAATTACCACTGAGCCCAACAATGGCAGGAAAGTTTCAGAGTCTCTGCCACCCAAAATGCAGAGGCTTTTGATGCCCCCTCCCTCTGTGCAGATGTCATTAAAATACAGTACCCCCTGGATGTAAAACAATGAGAAGGCACAGAAAGTGTTTAAAAAGAAGCTCCTTATGGAAATTCAAAAGACTCTTTCTGTTGACTTCTAATAAATGGGAACGTAAGCAACTTAATCTTCCACACAGACCATCCCCTGGCATGGCGCAGTGCTATATTAACTCTACCCCTCTGTTAAGAGGGGGGCGGGGTGTTACCGATGGGGGGAAACTCGGGATGTTAGACAACAAAGACTCTGAGTCAGCCAATGGGAACGTGTATAAGTCTGGAACGGTTTTGGAACAGGGCAACATCAAACTGTTCAAATCATATCAAATTGTATTTGCCACAGAATGCGCGGAATACAACAAGTGTAGACTTCACCGTGAAATGCTTACTTACAAGCCCTTAACCAACAGAGCAGTTCAAGAAGATGGAAATATTGACCAAGTAGGCTAAAATAAAAAGTCATAATAAAAAGTAACACAACAAGAATAACAATAACGAGGCTATATTACAGGGGGCAATTTTTATGAACTGTTCAGCAGTCTTACGGCTTGGGGGTAGAAGTTGTTGAGGAGCCTTTTGATCCTAGACTTGGAGCTCCGGTAGCACTTGCCGTTTGGTAGCGGAGAAAAGTCTGAATATTTATGGGCTTTCCTCTGACACCGCCTGGTATAGAGGTCCTGGATGGCAGGGAGCTCGGCCCTAGGGATGTACTGGGGCATTCGCACTACCCTCTGTAGCGCCTTACGGTCAGATGCTGAGCAGTTGCCATACCAGGCAGTGATGCAACCGGTCAGGATGCTCTCGATGGTGCAGCTGTAGAACTTTGAGAATCTGAGGACCCATGCCAAATCTTTTCAGTCTCCTGAGGGGGAAAAGGTGTTGTCGTGCCCTCTTCACGACTGTCTTGGTGTGTTTGGACCATGTTAGTTTGTTGGTGATGTGAACACCAAGGAACTTGAAATTCTCGACCCGCTCCATTGCAGCCTCGTCGATGTTAATGGGGGCCTGTTTGGCCCGCCTTTTCCTGTAGTCCACAATCAGCTCCTTTGTCTTGCTCACATTGAGGGAGAGGTCGTTGTCCTGGCACCACACTACCATGTCTCTGGCCTCCTCCATGTAGGCCATCTCATCGTTGTCGTTGATCAGGCCTACCACTGTTGTGTCATCAGCAAACTTAATGATGGTGTTGGAGCCATGTTTGGCCACGCAGTCGTGGGTGAACAGGGAATACAGGAGGGGACTAAGTACACACCCCTGTGGGTCCCCAGTGTTAAGGATCAACGTGGCAGACGTGTTGTTGCCTACTCTTACCACCTGGGGGCGGCCCGTCGGGAAGTCCAGGATCCAGTTGCAGAGAGAGGTGTTTAGTCCCAGAGTCCTTAGCTTAGTGATGAGCTTCGCGGGCACTATGCTTCGTGGGCACTAATCTTAATCCTGTATTGATGCTTTGCTTGTTTGATGGTTCGTCTGAGGGCATAGCGGGATTTCTTTTAAGTGTACGGAATAGTCTCCCGCTCCTTGAAAGAGGCAGCTCTAGCCTTTAGCTCGATGCGGATGTTGCCTGTTATCCATGGCTTCTGGTTGGGATATGTACGTATAGTTACTTTTGATGAAGCCGATGACTGAGGTGCTGTATTCCTCAATGCCATTGATTGAATCTCAAAACAGTCCTGGAGCTCAGCATCTCACTCCACATTGGGCGAGTCACTGGCACTTCCTGCTTTAGTTTTTGCTTGTAAGCAGGAATCAGTAGGATATAATTGTGGTCAGATTTGCCAAAATGGAGGGCGAGGGAGAGCTGTGTCTCTGTGTGTGGAGTAAAGGTAGCTTTTCTCCCACTGGTTGCACATGTGATATGCTATAAAAGATTTGGTTATGTGTTAAAACTGATTTCATTTTGCGTTAAAGTCCCCGGCCACTGGGAGCGTTGCATCTGGGTGAGCATTTTCTTCTTTGCTTATGGTCTTGTAGAGTTGGTTGAGAGCGGTCTTAGTACCAGCTTTGCTTCTCGTCGGAATCGTTAAAGGAAAATGTTTCTTCCAGTCCACGGTGAGTTTTCGCTTTTCTGATGTCCAGAAGTTTACATTATGTACACAATAAATTCAAAAATAAGTTACACAAAACGGGAAAAAATAGCAAAATTGCGTCTTGGTCTCATCCTTACGAGGAACATGACAGAATAACCCACCAAACCAAGCACCGTGAAAAGACGGAACAACGCTTAATGGGGAAATGCACCTGGGAGGAGATATTAGATGGGGCAGGCCCAGCCGGGGGAGTATCGCCATCCTAAGGAGGAGATAGAGGCAGCGAAAGCGGAACAGCGATACTACGAGGAGAAATAGAGGAGAATAGAGGAACAGCGAAGATATGAAGGTGCACGGCTAGCACGGAAGCCCGAGATGCAGCCCCAATATTTTTGGGGGAGGCCACACGTGGAGATTGTGTGTGCCTCGGCAGTCCAGTACGCCCTGTTCCTCCTCCCCGCAATCGCCCTGAGGTGCGTGTCCCCAGCCCTGTACAACCAGTGCCGGCACCACACACCAGGCCTACAGTCCGGAACCTCCAACGACGGGCCACAGTCCAGAACCTCCAACGACGGGCCACAGTCCGGAACCTCCAACGACGGGCCACAGTCCGGAACCTCCAACGACGGGCCACAGTCCGGAACCTCCAATGACGGGCCACAGTCCAGAACCTCCAACGATGGGACGGGCCACAGTCCGGAACCTCAAACGACGGGCCACGGTCAGGAACCTCCAACGACGGGCCACAGTCCGGAACCTCCAACGACGGGCCACAGTCAGGAACCTCCAACGACGGGCCACAGTCTGGAACCTCCAACGACGGGCCACAGTCAGGAACCTCCAACGACGGGCCACAGTCAGGAACCTCCAACGACGGGCCACAGTCCAGAACCTCCAACGACGGGCCACAGTCCAGAACCTCCAACGACGGGCCACAGTCCGGAACCTCCAACGAAGGAACCTCCAACGACGGGCCACAGTCAGGAATCTCCAACGACGGGCCACAGTCCGGAACCTCCAACGATGGGCCACAGTCAGGAACCTCCAACGACGGGCCACAGTCAGGAACCTCCAACGACGGGCCACAGTCTGGAACCTCCAACGACGGGCCACAGTCAGGAACCTCCAACGACGGGCCACAGTCAGGAACCTCCAACGATGGGCCACAGTCAGGAACCTCCAACGACGGGCCACAGTCCAGAACCTCCAACGACGGGCCACAGTCCGGAACCTCCAACGATGGGCCACCGTCAGGAACCTCCAACGACGGGCCACAGTCAGGAATCTCCAACGACGGGCCACAGTCCGGAACCTCCAACGATGGGCCACAGTCAGGAACCTCCAACGACGGGCCACAGTCCAGAACCTCCAATGACGGGCCACAGTCAGGAACCTCCAACGACGGGCCACAGTCAGGAACCTCCAACGACGGGCCACAGTCCAGAACCTCCAACGACGGGCCTCAGTCCGGAACCTCCAACGACGGGCCTCAGTCCAGAACCTCCAGCGACGGGCCCCAGTCCAGAACATCCGCCGTTGATTCACGCAGCGAGGGTCCCCAGCCCGGGGCCTACGGCAAGGATCCGCAGTCCAGAGCCTCCGACGATGATTCACGGGTCGGTGCTACAAGAGCCGATTCAGGGTAAAGAAAGGGGGGCGGCGTCCAGAACCAGAGCCGCCACCGAGCTTAGATGCCCACCCAGACCCTCCCATATAGGTTTAGGTTTGCGGCCGGGAGTCCGCACTTTTGGGGGGGGTACTGTCACGCCCTGACCTTAGTTATCTTGGTTTTCTTTATTATTTTGGTTAGGTCAGGGTGTGACGAGGTTGGTATGTGTGTTTTTGTCTTGTCTAGGTCTTTTTGTAATTCTATGGGGTTTTGGTATGTCTAGGTATATGTAGGTCTATGGTGGCGATGAACATGACATGTGGGGTTGATGGTATCTGACATGAAATTATAAAATATACAGATCACAAATTCCAAATGGCTACACTCTTTAACATCATCCTCAGCTCTTGCATCTTCCCCAATATTTGGAATCAAGGACGCAGAAATGTCCTCCGTGTACAACGTAGAACACCAAATAATGCATGCAGTGCTAATGATCAAAATCCAGAAAATAGACATTAATTTCTACAACCACCTAAAAGGAAGCGATTCCCAAACCTTCCACAACAAAGTCATCACCTACAGAGAGATGAATCTGGAGAAGAGTTCACTAAGCAAGCTGGTCCTAGGGCTCTGTTCACAAACACACCCCACAGAGTCCCAGGACAGCATCAAAACCAAATCATGAGACAACAAAAATACAATTTCTTGACACATTAGAAAGAATTTACAAAAACACAGAGAAAACTAGAATGATATGTTGCCCTAAACAGAGAGTACACATTGACAGAATACCTGACCACTGTGACTGACCCAAACTTAAGGAAATCTTGGACTATGTACAGACTCAGGGAGCATAGCCTTGCTATTGAGAAAGGCCACCGTAGGCAGACATGGCTCTCAAGGGAAGACAGGCTTTGTGGCACACTGCCACAAAATGTGGTGGAAACTGAGCTGCATTTCCTAACCTCCTGCCCAATGTATGACCATATTAGAGACACATATTTCCCTCAGATTACAAAGACCCACAAAGAATTCGAAATAAAATACAATTGTAATAAACTCACATATCTACTGGGTGAAATCGCACAGTGTGACATCACAGCAGCAAGATTTGTGACCTGTTGCCACGAGAAAAGGGCAACCAGTGAAGAACAAACACCATTGTAAATACAACCCATATTCATGTTGATTTATTTTCCCTTTTTGTAATTGAACTTTTTGAACATAATATGACATTTGAAATGTATTTATTATTTTGGAACGTTTGTGAGTGTAGTGTTTACTGTTCATTTGTATTGTTTATTTCACTTTTGTTTATTATCTATTTCAGTAGCTTTGGCAATGTAAGCATATGTTTCCCAAGCCAATAAGGCCGCTTAAATTGATATTGAATTGAGAGAGAGAGAAGATACTTTGTTCTGTCTGGGTTCTGACTGGGTTCTGTCTGGGTTCTGACTGCGTTCTGTCTGGGTTCTGACTGCGTTCTGTCTGGGTTCTGACTGCGTTCTGACTGGGTTCTGACTGCGTTCTGTCTGGGTTCTGACTGCGTTCTGTCTGGGTTCTGACTGCGTTCTGACTGGGTTCTGACTGCGTTCTGTCCAGTGGTGTAATGTATTTTTGAGTATCTGTACTTTACTTTACTATTCATGTTTTTTGTCATTTTACTTTTATTCCACTACATTCCTAAAGAAAATACTGTACTCCTTACATTCCCTAACACCCAAAAGTACTTGTTACATTTTGAATGCTTAGCAGGACAGGACAATGGTCTAATTCACACATTTATCTAGAGAACATCCCTGCTCGTCCCTAATGCCTCTGATCTGGCAGACTCATTGAACACAAATGCTTTGTTTGTAAATTGTGTCTGAGTGTTGAAATGTGCCCCTGGCTATCCGTAAATTTAAAAACAAGAAAATTGTGTCATCTGGTTTAATTAACATAAGCCATTTTAAATGATTTATACCTTTACTTTTGATACGTAAAGTACATTTAAAAACAAATACTTTTAGACTTTTATTCAAGTAGTATTTTACTGGGTGACTTTCACTTTCATTTGAGTCATATTCTTTTAAGGTATCTTTACTTTTTCTCAAATATGACAATTTGGTATTTTTTCTACCACTGGTTCTGTCTGTGTTCTGGCTGGGTTGTGATTGGATCCTGACTGGGTTCTGACTGCGTTCTGTCTGTGTTCTGGCTGGGTTGTGATTGGATCCTGACTGGGTTCTGACTGCGTTCTGTCTGGGTTCTGACTGGGATCTGTCTGGGTTCTGGCTGGGTTGTGATTGGATCCTGACTGGGTTCTGACTGCGTTCTGTCTGGGTTCTGACTGGGATCTGTCTGGGTTCTGGCTGGGTTGTGCTTGGATCCTGACTGGGTTCTGACTGCGTTCTGTCTGTGTTCTGGCTGGGTTGTGATTGGATCCTGACTGGGTTCTGACTGCGTTCTGTCTGGGTTCTGGCTGGGTTGTGATTGGATCCTGACTGGGTTCTGACTGCGTTCTGTCTGGGTTCTGACTGGGATCTGTCTGGGTTCTGGCTGGGTTGTGATTGGATCCTGACTGGGTTCTGACTGCGTTCTGTCTGGGTTCTGACTGGGATATGTCTAGGTTCTGCCTGGGATCATTTAAAACCAAATACTTTTAGACTTTTAAGACTGCTTTCTGTCTGTGTTCTATTTGTGTTCTGTCTGGGATCTGACTGGGAACTGATTATGTTCTGACTGGGTTCTGACTGGGAACTGACTGGGTTCTGACTGGGATCTGACTAGTTATTGGCTGGGTTCTGACTGGAATCTGACTGGGATCTGATAATGTTCTGACTGGGATCTGACTGGGTTTTGTCTGGGTTCTGACTGGGTTCTGTCTGGGTCATCCAGTTCCTTGTATAGAGCATTGAGCACTCTAAATAGTTTGAGACAGCACTTTAAAAACTCTCTAAGTTAGGTGGGACGGTAGCGTCCCACCTGGCCAACATCCAGTGAAATTGAAAAATACTAAATTCAAATATTTGACATTCTTGAAAATACATGTGTTATACATCAAAATAATAATAATTATTATTATTAAAATACTAGCCATTGAAAATAGTGGTTAACTGATTTTTTTGTTTTGGTGGGTGGTTTGTCCTCAAGTTTTCGCCTGCCATATCAGTTATGTTATACTCACAGGCATTATTTTAGTTTTGGAGACTTCAGAGTGTTTTCTATCCAAATATACCAACATATGCATATCCTAGCTTCTGGGCCTGAGTAACAGGCAGTTTACTTCAGACAGGCTTTTCATCTGAATGTCAAAATTCTGCACCCTACCCTAGAGAAGTTAACATTGCAAACAGGTGTTGTTTATTCTATCACCCAACAGGGCCGATCATAGGTACACCATTCAGCCAACCGAACTATACTCTACCATGTCAGCCAACCGAACTATACTCTACCATGTCAGCCAACCGAACTATACTCTACCATGTCAGCCAACCTAACTATAATCTACCATGTCAGCCAACCTAACTATACTCTACCATGTCAGCCAACCTAACTATACTCTACCATGTCAGCCAACCGAACTATACTCTACCATGTCAGCCAACCTAACTATACTCTACCATGTCAGCCAACCGAACTATACTCTACCATGTCAGCCAACCTAACTATACTCTACCATGTCAGCCAACCTAACTATACTCTACCATGTCAGCCAACCGAACTATACTCTACCATGTCAGCCAACCTAACTATACTCAACCATGTTAGCCAACCTAACTATACTCTACCATGTCAGCCAACCGAACTATACTCTACTATGTCAGCCAACCGAAATATACTCTACCATGTCAGCCAACCGAACTATACTCTACCATGTCAGCCAACCGAACTATACTCTACCATGTCAGCCAACCGAACTATACTCTACCATGTCAGCCAACCGAACTATACTCTACCATGTCAGCCAACCGAACTATACTCAACCATGTCAGCCAACCATTCTCTACTCTACCATGTCAGCCAACCGAACTATACTCAACCATGTCAGCCAACCGAACTATACTCTACCATGTCAGCCAACCGAACTATACTCTAACATGTTAGCCAACCGAACTATACTCTACCATGTCAGCCAACCGAACTATACTCTACCATGTCAGCCAACCGAACTATACTCTAACATGTCAGCCAACCGAACTATACTCAACCATGTCAGCCAACCGAACTATACTCTAACATGTCAGCCAACTGAACTATACTCTACCATGTTAGCCAACCGAACTATACTCTACCATGTCAGCCAACCTAACTATACTCTACCATGTCAGCCAACCGAACTATACTCTAACATGTTAGGCAACCGAACTATACTCAACCATGTTAGCCAACCTAACTATACTCTAACATGTCAGCCAACCGAACTATACTCTACCATGTTAGCCAACCTAACACTACTCTACCATGTCAGCCAACCGAACTATACTCTAACATGTTAGCCAACCGAACTATACTCTAACATGTCAGCCAACCTAACTATACTCTACCATGTTAGCCAACCGAACTATACTCTACCATGTCAGCCAACCGAACTATACTCTAACATGTCAGCCAACCGAACTATACTCTACCATGTCAGCCAACCGAACTATACTCTACCATGTCAGCCAACCGAACTATACTCTACCATGTTAGCCAACCGAACTATACTCTACCATGTCAGCCAACCGAACTATACTCTAACATGTCAGCCAACCGAACTATACTCTACCATGTCAGCCAACCGAACTATACTCTACCATGTCAGCCAACCGAACTATACTCTAACATGTCAGCCAACCGAACTATACTCTACCATGTCAGCCAACCTAACTATACTCTACCATGTCAGCCAACCGAACTATACTCTACCATGTCAGCCAACCGAACTATACTCTACCATGTTAGCCAACCTAACACTACTCTACCATGTCAGCCAACCGAACTATACTCTACCATGTCAGCCAACCGAACTATACTCTACCATGTCAGCCAACCGAACTATACTCTACCATGTCAGCCAACCTAACTATACTCTAACATGTTAGCCAACCGAACTATACTCTACCATGTCAGCCAACCGAACTATACTCAAACATGTCAGCCAACCCTTCTCTACTCTACCATGTCAGCCAACCGAACTATACTCAACCATGTCAGCCAACCGAACTATACTCTACCATGTCAGCCAACCGAACTATACTCTAACATGTCAGCCAACCGAACTATACTCTACCATGTCAGCCAACCTAACTATACTCTACCATGTCAGCCAACCTAACTATACTCTACCATGTTAGCCAACCTAACACTACTCTACCATGTCAGCCAACCGAACTATACTCTACCATGTCAGCCAACCTAACTATACTCTACCATGTTAGCCAACCGAACTATACTCTACCATGTCAGCCAACCGAACTATACTCTAACATGTCAGCCAACCGAACTATACTCTACCATGTTAGCCAACCTAACTATACTCAACCATGTTAGCCAACCCTTCTCTACTCTACCATGTTAGCCAACCTATCTATACTCAACCATGTTAGCCAACCCTTCTCTACTCTACCATGTCAGCCAACCGAACTATACTCTAACATGTCAGCCAACCGAACTATACTCTACCATGTTAGCCAACCTAACTATACTCTACAACGTTAGCCAACCTAACACTACTCTACCATGTCAGCCAACCTAACTATACTCTACAACGTTAGCCAACCTAACACTACTCTACCATGTCAGCCAACCTAACTATACTCAACCACCTTAGCAAACCCTTCTCTACTCTACCATGTTAGCCAACCTAACTATACTCAACCATGTTAGCCAACCCTTCTCTACTCTACTACGTTAGCCAGCCCTTCTGTACTCTACCACGTTAGCCAACCCTTCTCTACTCTACCACGTTAGCCAACCCTTCTCTACTCTACCCTGTTAGCCAACCCTTCTCTACTCTCCCATGATAGCCAACCCTTCTCTACTCTACAATGATAGCCAACCCTTCTCTACTCTCCCATGTTAGACAACCTAACTGTACTCTACCATGTTAGCCAACCCTTCTCTACTCTACCATGTTAGTCAACCCTTCTCTACTCTACCACGATAGCCAACCCTTTTCTACTCTACCATGTTAGCCAACCTAACAATACTCTACCATGTTAGCCAACCTAACACTACTCTACCATGTCAGCCAACCTAACACTACTCTACCATGTCAGCCAACCTAACACTACTCTACCATGTTAGCCAACCTTTCTCTACCATTTTTGCCAACCTAACAATACTCTACCATGTTAGCCAACCTAACAATACTCTACCATGTTAGCCAACTTAACAATACTCTACCATGTTAGCCAACCCTTCTCTACTCTAACATGTTAGCCAACCTAACTATACTCAACCACCTTAGCAAACCCTTCTCTACTCTACCATGTTAGCCAACCTAACTATACTCAACCAGGTTAGTAAACCCTTCTCTACTCTACCATGTTAGCCAACCTAACTATACTCAACCATGTTAGCCAACCCTTCTCTACTCTACAACGTTAGCCAACCCTTCTCTACTCTACCATGTTAGCCAACCTAACTTGACTCTAACATGATAGCCAACCCTTCTCTACTCAGCCATGGTAGCCAGCCCTTCTCCACTCTACTACGTTAGCCAGCCCTTCTGTACTCTACCGTGTTAGCCAACCCTTCTCTACTCTACCGTGTTAGCCAACCCTTCTCTACTCTACCATGATAGCCAACCCTTCTCTACTCTCCCATGTTAGACAACCTAACTGTACTCTACCATGTTAGCCAACCCTTCTCTACTCTACCATGTTAGTCAACCCTTCTCTACTCTACCACGATAGCCAACCCTTTTCTACTCTACCACGTTAGCCAACCTAACTAGACTCTACCATGTTAGCCAACCTAACTAGACTCTACCATGTTAGCCAACCTAACTATACTCTACCATGTTAGCCTATAAAACTATACTCTACCATGTTAGCCAACCTAAAAATAATCTACCATGTTAGCCAACTGAACTATACTCTACCATGTTAGCCAACCCTTCTCTACTCTAACATGTTAGCCAACATAACTTGACTCTAACATGTTAGCCAACCTAACTATACTCTACCATGTTAGCCAACCCTTCTCTACTCTACCATGTTAGCCAACCTAACACTACTCTACCATGTTAGCCAACCCTTCTCTACTCTACCATGTTAGCCAACCTAACACTACTCTACCATGTTAGCCAAACTAACTCTATTCCACCATGTTAGCTAACCTACTCTAACCTACACATCATGGGGTTACATGGTTTCTTTACATTATATTGCATCACACAGGCACACTTGACATTATAATCTGATATTATAACATTATATTATAATCTGATATGATAATCTGATATTATAATCTGATATTATAACATTATATTATAATCTGATATTATAACATTATATTATAATCTGATATTATAACATTATATTATAATCTGATATTATAACATTATATTATAATCTGATATTATAACATTATATTATAATCTGATATTATAACATTATATTATAATCTGATATGATAATCTGATATTATAATCTGATATTATAACATGATATTATAATCTGATATTATAACATTATATTATAATCTGATATGATAATCTGATATTATAATCTGATATTATAACATGATATTATAATCTGATATTATAACATTATATTATAATCTGATATGATAATCTGATATTATAATCTGATATTATAACATGATATTATAATCTGATATTATAATCTGTGCTATGTGATTGCAAAATAGATGGCAATCTAGGTCTAGGACAATAAAGGTGAAATGTTGAAAGTTTCCCTGGAAAGCCAACATTTATTTTATCCAACTATTTTACCTGTCAATCTGTGTCTCTTCCCTTCAGAGATTGACCAGGGCAGCTGTGGCGACCCAGGGATACCGGCCTACGGCAAGCGGGAGGGGACAGGTTTCCGCCACGGGGACAGGCTGCACTTTGAGTGTCTCCCTGCGTTTGAGTTGGTGGGAAAGAAGAACATCAGCTGCCAGAAGAACAACCAGTGGTCAGCCAAGAAACCCAGCTGTGTCTGTAAGCAGTGATATATCTCCTATACAACACGTCATCTTTGCTAAACCAGCTGTGTCTGTAAGCAGTGATATGTCTCCTATACAACACGTCATCTTTGCTAAACCAGCAGTGTCTGTAAGCAGTGATATGTCTCCTATAGTCTTTGCTAACCCCAGCTGTGTATGTAAGCAGTGATATATCTCCTATACAACACGTCATCTTTGCTAACCCAGCTGTCTGTGAGTTACAAGACTCCTTTGCTAACCTAACTCACAGCTGATTTAGCGATGGCATGCAATTAGCATCAGGTATCCAACCCCAAATCCTTGCTACGCTCACAACTCTCTGCTCTTTTATTGTCATGCTAAAAGTGTTTATTTGGGTTTGTCTGTTGCCTGTGATTAGATGCTACTGTTTAGAGATGCTACTGTTTAGAGATGCTACTGTTTAGAGATGCTACTGTTTAGAGATGCTACTGTTTAGAGATGCTACTGTTTAGAGATGCTACTGTTTTTTGTATTCCACATTATCTTATCAATAATGGAAACGTTATCTCTCTCTCCTGCCCTTCTATTTGTATTTCTTAGTTTTAATTAGTCAATAAGCCTCCTATTGTATCCAAATCCACAGCCTCTGCTTGGTAAAGCAGGGGGATAATGTGACTGCTCGCACACAGTCAAGCTGTTCCTCACAACGCACGAGCACAGTCACGCTGTTCCTCACAACGCCAGAGCACAGTCACGCTGTTCCTCACAACACACGATCACAGTCACGCTGTTCCTCACAACACACGATCACAGTCACACTGTTCCTCACAACACACGAGCACAGTCACACTGTTCCTCACAACACACACACGAGGACAGTCACGCTGTTCCTCACAACACACACACGAGGACAGTCACGCTGTTCCTCACAACACACACACGAGGACAGTCACGCTGTTCCTCACAACACACACACGAGGACAGTCACACTGTTCCTCACAACACACACACGAGGACAGTCACGCTGTTCCTCACAACACACACACGAGGACAGTCACGCTGTTCCTCACAACACACGAGCACAGTCACACTGTTCCTCACAACACACGAGCACAGTCACGCTGTTCCTCACAACACACGAGCACAGTCACACTGTTCCTCACAACACACGAGCACAGTCACGCTGTTCCTCACAACACACGAGCACAGTTAATGTGCTGACTGTTAGCTGCGTGTTCCCGTTAGACTTGTCCTTCCCTACTCTACCATTTACCATCCTCATACAAGTGAATGACACCACCACCAATATGATATATGGTATCCTCATTAGTTTGTTCAGGAACAATGAGATAAAGATGCATAGTTTACCTCATATTCAATAAAGAAGAAGAAAAGAAAGAGAAAGAGATCTGCGTATTGAACAGACAGTCAGTCAGTGAAACAAGCAGAGTCCGGGCTACAAATCAAATCAAATCAAATGTATTTATATAGCCCTTCGTACATCAGCTGATATCTCAAAGTGCTGTACAGAAACCCAGCCTAAAACCCTCAAACAGCAAGCAATGCAGGTGTAGAAGCACGGTGGCTAGGAACAAGTCCCTAGAAAGGTGAGAACCTAGGAAGAAACCTAGAGAGGAACCAGGCTATGTGGGGTGGCCAGCCCTTTTCTGGCTGTGCCGGGTGGAGATTATAACAGAACATGGCCAAGATGTTCAAATGTTCATAAATGACCAGCATGGTCGAATAATAATAAGGCAGAACAGTTGAAACTGGAGCAGCAGCACAGTCAGGTGGACTGGGGACAGCAACTCTCATTTTAACTCTTCAAACACAGACGTTTCATAGAACAGGAAGGGACAAACTGGGAAGTGTTGGAGTAAGAGGACTCAATGGTTAAAACACTTTTTATTTAAACAATCATTATTTCACCTTTATTTAACCAGG
This sequence comes from Oncorhynchus gorbuscha, assembly GCF_021184085.1. Taxonomy (NCBI): domain Eukaryota; kingdom Metazoa; phylum Chordata; class Actinopteri; order Salmoniformes; family Salmonidae; genus Oncorhynchus; species Oncorhynchus gorbuscha. The sequence goes on from NC_060196.1 coordinate 63,936,839, forward strand.
AAGGCCAGTTGAGAACAAGTTATCATTTACAACGGTGACCTGGCCAAGATAAAGCAAAGCAGTGCGACACAAACAACAACACAGAGATACACATGGAATAAACAAACGTACAGTCAATAATACAATAGCAAAGGTCTGTATACAGTGTGTGCAAATGTAGATGATCAGGGAGGTAAAGGCAATAAATAGGCCATATGGTCTTGACATAATTACGATTTAGCATTACCACTGGAGTGATAGATGTGCAGATGATAATGTGCTAGTGGAGATACTGGGGTGTAAAAGAGCAGAAAGAAATACATCCAGTATTGGGATGAAGTAGTTGGGTGGGCTATATACAGATGGGCTATGTACAGATGCAGTGATCTGTGAGCTGCTCTGACAGCTGATGCTTAAAGATAGTGAGGGAGATATAAGTCTCCAACTTCAGTGATTTATGCGATTTGTTCCAGTCATTGGCAGCAGAGAACTGGAAGGAAAGGCAGCGAATAGATGTGTTGGCTTCGGGGATGACCAGTGAGATATACCTGCTGGAGCACGTGCTACAGGTGGGTGATGTTATCGTGACCAGTGAGCTGAGATAATGAGGGGCTTTACCTAACAAAGACTTTTAGATGACCTGGAGATGACCTGGAGCCAGTGGGTTTGGCGATGAATATGTAGTGAAGGCCAGCCGACTAGAGCATACAGGTCGCAGTGGTGGGTGGTATAAGGTGATTTGGTGACAAAACAGATGGCACTGTGATAGACTGCATCCGATTTGCTGAGTAGTGTTGGAGGTTATTTTGTAAATGACATCGCCGAAGTCGAGGATCAGTAGGATGGTCAGTTTTACGAGGGTAAGTTTGGCAGCATGAGTGAAGGATGCTTTGTTTGCGATATTGGAAGCCAGTTCTAGTTTGAACTTTGGATTGGAGATGTTTAATATGAGCCAGGCATCTAGGTATTTGTAGTTGTCCACATATTCTAAATCAGAACCATCCAGAGTAGTGATGCTGGTCGGGCGGGCAGGTGCGGGCAGCGATCGGTTGAAGAGCATGCATTTAGTTTTACTAGCATTTAAGAGCAGTTGGAGGCCACGGAAGGAGTGTTGTAGGCATTGAAGCTCGTCTGGAGGTTATTTCAAACTTCTAACAGGAAAACTGCCTGTTAACCCTCACACTTCATGTTAACCCTCACACTTCCTGTTAACCCTCACACTTCCTGTTAAGACTCATACTTCCTGTTAACCCTCACACTTCCTGTTAAGACTCACAATTCCTGTTAACACTCACACTTCCTGTTAACCCTCACACTTCCTGTCTTTACTGGACTATGTGATGTCTTTATTATCTTTTCATTTGATCCTGAATCTCTTTATTTACAGTAGCAATGCAGCCGAGTAGAAATCTCTTTGGTTAACAGATGGAATCATTGGTTTTAGTTTCAGCTAACAAAAATCACGTCATTGTCATCATTACCTGTGGAAAGAGTGTCAAGTCTGGTTTTATTTAAAGTATTTAAAGATAAAATGCTTATAAAATACTCCATAATTCCACATTATGTGTTACAGCCTGAATTCAAAATGGATTAAATATATATTTTATTCTCACCCATCTACACACAATACCCCATAGTGACAAAGTGAAACAGATTTTATTGAAAAAAGAAATACAGATACAGAAAGACCTAATTTACAACCAAAGTCACATGTCTGAATCACCTTTGGCACTGATTACAGCTGTGAGTCTTTCTGGGTAAGTCTCTAAGAGCTGTGAGCCTTTCTGGGTAAGTCTCTAAGAGCTGTGAGTCTTTCTGGGTAAGTCTCTAAGAGCTGTGAGCCTTTCTGGGTAAGTCTCTAAGAGCTGTGAGCCTTTCTGGGTAAGTCTCTAAGAGCTGTGAGTCTTTCTGGGTAAGTCTCTAAGAGCTGTGAGCCTTTCTGGGTAAGTCTCTAAGAGCTGTGAGCCTTTCTGGGTAAGTCTCTAAGAGCTGTGAGTCTTTCTGGGTAAGTCTTTAAGAGCTTTGAGTCTTTCTGGGTAAGTCTCTAAGAGCTGTGAGCCTTTCTGGGTAAGTCTCTAAGAGCTGTGAGTCTTTCTGGGTAAGTCTTTAAGAGCTTTGAGTCTTTCTGGGTAAGTCTCTAAGAGCTGTGAGTCTTTCTGGGTAAGTCTTTAAGAGCTTTGAGTCTTTCTGGTTAAGTCTCTAAGAGCTGTGAGTCTTTCTGGGTAAGTCTTTAAGAGCTGTGAGTCTTTCTGGGTAAGTCTCTAAGAGCTGTGAGCCTTTCTGGGTAAGTCTCTAAGAGCTGTGAGCCTTTCTGGGTAAGTCTCTAAGAGCTGTGAGCCTTTCTGGGTAAGTCTCTAAGAGCTGTGAGCCTTTCTGGGTAAGTCTCTATGAGCTGTGAGCCTTTCTGGGTAAGTCTCTAAGAGCTGTGAGCCTTTCTGGGTAAGTCTCTAAGAGCTGTGAGCCTTTCTGGGTAAGTCTCTAAGAGCTGTGAGCCTTTCTGGGTAAGTCTCTAAGAGCTGTGAGCCTTTCTGGGTAAGTCTCTAAGAGCTGTGAGCCTTTCTGGGTAAGTCTCTAAGAGCTGTGAGCCTTTCTGGGTAAGTCTCTAAGAGCTGTGAGCCTTTCTGGGTAAGTCTCTAAGAGCTGTGAGACTTTCTGGGTATGTCTCTAAGAGCTTTGAGACTTTCTGGGTATGTCTCTAAGAGCTTTGAGACTTTCTGGGTAAGTCTTTAAGAGCTTTGAGACTTTCTGGGTAAGTCGCTAAGAGCTTTGAGACTTTCTGGGTAAGTCTTTAAGAGCTTTGAGACTTTCTGGGTAAGTCTTTAAGAGCTTTGAGTCTTTCTGGGTAAGTCTCTAAGAGCTTTGAGTCTTTCTGGGTAAGTCTCCAAGAGCTGTGAGTCTTTCTGGGTAAGTCTCTAAGAGCTTTGAGTCTTTCTGGGTATGTCTCTAAGAGCTTTGAGACTTTCTGGGTAAGTCTTTAAGAGCTTTGAGACTTTCTGGGTAAGTCTCTAAGAGCTTTGAGACTTTCTGGGTAAGTCTTTAAGAGCTTTGAGACTTTCTGGGTAAGTCTTTAAGAGCTTTGAGTCTTTCTGGGTAAGTCTTTAAGAGCTTTGAGTCTTTCTGGGTAAGTCTCCAAGAGCTGTGAGTCTTTCTGGGTAAGTCTCTAAGAGCTTTGAGTCTTTCTGCGTAAGTCTCTAAGAGCTGTGAGTCTTTCTGGGTAAGTCTCTAAGAGCTGTGAGTCTTTCTGAGTAAGTCTCTAAGAGCTTTGAGACTTTCTGGGTAAGTCTCTAAGAGCTTTGAGTCTTTCTGCGTAAGTCTCTAAGAGTTGTGAGTCTTTCTGGGTAAGTCTCTAAGAGCTGTGAGTCTTTCTGAGTAAGTCTCTAAGAGCTGTGAGTCTTTCTGGGTAAGTCTCTAAGAGCTTTGAGACTTTCTGGGTAAGTCTTTAAGAGCTTTGAGACTTTCTGGGTAAGTCTAAGAGCTTTGAGACTTTCTGGGTAAGTCTTTAAGAGCTTTGAGACTTTCTGGGTAAGTCTTTAAGAGCTTTGAGTCTTTCTGGGTAAGTCTCTAAGAGCTTTACACACCTGGACTATACAATATTTACAAATTATAATATTTTAATGTTTCAAGCTCTGTCAAGTTGGTTGTTGATCATTGCTAGACAGACATTTTCAAGGTTGCCATAGATTTGCAAGCGAATAGAAGTCGAAACTGTAACAAGGAATATTCAATGTCGTTTTGGTAAGCTGAAAGGTGAATCTGTCTCCCAGTGTCTGTTGGAAAGCAGACTGAACCAGGTTTTCCTCTAGGATTTTGCTTGTGCTCGGCTCTATTCCATTTCTTTTTTGAATCGGGAAAAACTCCCAAGTCCTTGCCAAATACAGTCATACCCATAAAATGATGCAGCCACTACCATGCTTGAAAATATGAAGAGTGGTAGTCAGTGACATATTTTGTTGGATTTTCCCCAAACGTAATGATTCGTATTCAGTATGTTCGTAGTGACTGGGTGCATTGATACACCATCCAAAGTGTACAGTGGCTCGTGAAAGTATTCACCCTCCTTGGCATTTTTCCTATTTTGTTGCCTTACAACCTGGAATTAAAATAGATTTTTTGGGGGGGTTTGTATCATTTGATTTATAAAACATGCCTTCCACTTTGAAGATGCAAA
>NC_060196.1:63945985-63960985 GCF_021184085.1 Oncorhynchus gorbuscha
CAGGCATGACCCATCATGTTAGCCAGGTGTGTTTAGGGGGTGATTACGGCCATCTATAGTATTTCATTAACTTGAGTACATGTCTAGACACTAATGACCCAACTACTTAGCTAGATGTGTCTGGGGGGTTGTTATATAATTTCTTTCACACCCATCAATTGGTAAGCATCATCTAATATGAACATTTGAACATCTTGGCCATGTTCTGTTATAATCTCCACCCGGCACAGCCAGAAGAGGACTGGCCACCCGTCATAGCCTGGTTCCTCTCTAGGTTTCTTCCTAGGCTTTGGCCTTTCTAGGGAGTTTTTTCTAGCCACAGTGCTTCTACTCCTGCAGTCTCAGTGCTATGATGGGGTCAAAAATCAGACTGAAGCGTTTGACTATGTGTCTTCAGGAAGGCAGTGAGTTGCTGTGCAACAGCTTGTTACATGTTATTATTTTTTAGGAATTGGAGATTCGATAGTAGGCCAATAGTTTTTGTTTTATTTTCCAGGTCAAGGTTTGGCTTTTAATAAAAGAGAGGCTTTTAATGATGCCACTTTTAGTGAGTTTGGTTCACATCCGACAGATAGGGAGCCATTTACAGGAAGCACAGTAAGCAGTTCTTTCATTAGTTTAGTTGGAATAGGGTCCAGTATGCAGCTTGAAGGTGTAGAGGCCAAGACTATTTTAGTAAAAGTGTTGAGAGATAACAGGATAAAAAAAACTTGAGTGGCTTCATTGATCTTAGGTCCTGTTCTGTGCAGATTCAAAGAGGAGTCCATAAAAGTATTTCTAATGATCGTGAAGCTGAAGTGAAAGCCGTCCTCACTTGGGGAACGTTGATTTGTAGTGATTCTCCTCAATCAGGTTGTGAAAGTAAGGTTGATTGAGCAACAACGAGGGCTCTTTGATTTGTAGTGATTCTCCTCAATCAGGTTGTGAAAGTAAGGTTGATTGAGCAACAGCGAGGGCTCTTTAATTTGTAGTGATTCTCCTCAATCAGGTTGTGAAAGTAAGGTTGTATTGAGCAACAACGAGGGCTCTTTGATTTGTAGTGATTCTCCTCAATCAGGTTGTGAAAGTAAGGTTGTATTGAGCAACAACGAGGGCTCTTTGATTTGTAGTGATTCTCCTCAATCAGGTTGTGAAAGTAAGGTTGATTGAGCAACAGCGAGGGCTCTTTGATTTTGCATGGTACCATCTTTCCAAGCTGGTTGGAAGACTTCCTGTTTCCTGTCCTCAGTTAGGTGGTTAACTGAGTGCTGTCCTCTGACGTCCTTGCGTAGGTGGACGGAGTCTGGAAGGGCTTCTAGGAATCTTTGGATTGTCCGAGAATTTATACTACGACTTTTGATTAACCTTGGTTGGGGTCTGAGCAGATTATTTGTTGCGATTGTAAAATTGTGGTCCGATAGTCCAGGATTATGAGGAAAAACATTAAGATCCACAATATTTATTGCACGGGACAAAACTTGGTCCAAAGTATGACTGTGGCAGTGAGTAGGTCCGGAGACATGTTGGACAAAACCCACTGAGTCGATGATGGCTCCGAAAGCCTTTTGGAGTGGGTCTGTGGACTTTTCCATGTGAATATTAAAGTCACCAAAGATTAGAATATTATCTGCTATGACTACAAGGTCCGATAGGAATTCAGGGAACTCAGTGAAAAACGCTGTATATGGCCCAGGGGGCCTGTAAACAGTAGCTATAAAAAGTGATTGAGGAGCTGTATGGATTTCATGACTAGATGCTCAGAAAACGCTGTCTTTTTGCTATCGTAAATGTTAGCAACACCTCCGCCTTCGCGGGATGCGCAGGGGGGATATGGTCACTTGTGTAACCAGGAGGAAAGGCCTCATTTTAACACAGTCAATTCATCATGTTTCAGTCAGACCAATCACATCAAGATTATGATCAGTGGTTAGTTCATAAACTATAACTTGGAAGTGAAAGATCTAACATTAAGTAGCCCTATTTTGAGATGTGAGATATCACAATCTCTTTCAATAATGACAGGAATGGAGGAGGTCTTTATTCCAGTGAGATTGATAAGACCAACACTGACCCGACTAGACTGACTGTGCTAGTGGCAGACTCCACTAAGCTAACAGGCTGGCTAACAGCCTGCTGCCTAGCCTGCACCCATCTCCTTGTGGAGCTAAAAGGAGTTAGAGCCCTGTCTATGTTGGTAGATAAGATGAAAGCCAGCTAGGATGGAGTCCGTCACTCCTCTGCATGTCAGGCTTGGTCCTGTTTTGTGTGTCCTGTCTGCGGTTCCCAGAAAGAGGGCCCATTATCTACAAATATATATTATGGGATGGACAGTTTTCAACCAGCGATTGAGTTGTGCGATTCTGCTGTAGAGTGTTACGTTCCCTAGAAACCAAACAATGCTAGAAAACCAAACAATGTCGCTCAGAGAGAAGGGGGAACTAACAAAGAGTCACTGACCACAACCAAAATTAATCAAGTGGGGTTTTAGGATTTAGGTTCTGAAAGATACTCATGGCGGTATCTACTGAAAGTTGACTAGCAACAACAACTGGGACCTAAAAGACAACAACATAACTTCCTGTTAAGATGAGGTAGGATGACAGTCCTATGTCAGAATGGTTCAGATAATAATTACAGAACAAAGCCAACATTAACATGAGCTTTTGAACTCTTATTCACTACAGAAGTGAACCTCCTAGCCGTTGAGTTAGCGACCACAGCTGGAAACGCAGGTTAGGAAGGAACAGACAGAGTATCCCATCTACCACACAACGACATTACTACAACGTATCCAATTGACCACCAGAGACATTCTTTAAAGGACTTGGTTTGGCAACACGGTCTTCCATCTACCACCAACCTACTGAAGCGCAGCTCAGAGTAAATATTTATTGCATTTTCCTTTTCCAAATGTGCGGTAATTTAGAATGCATAAGATACTGTATTTACGATAGCATGGCTTCTCCCTTTGTTCCTCAGTCTTCCCACTCTTTCACTCAACCCAGCCCCTTTTCTTTTGTGTAACAAGCTGTCATATCTGTTCCGCCCGCTAGGGACGTTTTCCTTTATGACGTCATTTGTAATCAAGTTATGATTAATTATGTGTGTGATTAGTGAGGTATTTAGTAAATAAAGTATTAAACCCAATTTTGTATTGCTGATTCAACTTGTTGGCCAGGGTTCATGCAGATAACCAAGAATTTACAACTTTCAGATGAGACTGAAGTAAGATGAAGATTAATGTTGACTGCTATGGATGTAAAATATTACTAGGCCTTTAAGAGTTTATTCGGAAGATAACAGCTCTATAAATATTATTTTGTGGTGCCCGACTCTCCAGTTAATTACATTTACATGATTCGCTCAATCAGGTGATATTAATTACGGATAAATTATTTTATTGAATAGCATGTCATATTACATAATCCGGCATTTATATGACAATTATATAGTTGACAGCATTATATAGTTGACAGCATTATATAGTTGACAGCATTATATAGTTGACAGCATTATATAGCTGACAGCATTATATAGTTGACAGCATTATATAATTGACAGCATTATTTAGTTGAGCTGACAGCCTGTTTTTCTAAAAGTCATGAGAAGATCGTCTGCCTAAAGGAACTGTTTTGTCTGGCTGCGGGGACCGTGCGAGGGGATTTATACTAATGTTACTCTCTGTATTTACTGCTGGCACAGACGCTGTTTCATCGTTTCCTACATTTACATTTCCCTTGCCTAACGATTTTGTCTGAAGCTCGGCTTGCAACTCTGCTCTCCTCACCACAGTGTGATAGTTCTCCTGTATATTATGAGTACAGCGACTGCAATGACAATGTAACTTATAGGAGGTCAACAATAAGACATTGGTTGACTTGTTAAATACAGAGTTTGATTAAATGGTAAGAGGAAAAAGCTAAACAAGTTTGGCAGGTAGCCAAGTAGCAACAAGCAGCACAGAGACAATGTGCAGGGTCTGTCACCATGTACTTAGGAGGTGAGCTCTCCACTCTAACCTGACAGGAAGCTCGTTAATGAGGCCGATTCTCATCTCCAAGGCAACCAGACAAAGGTAAATTAGATGAAATTTACAAGGAAAATAAACATAACAAACCAAGGAAACTAATGCCAAATTAAAAATGAATTTTAATTAAGGAAAACTCATTATAAAATACATATTAAATACACTGGTCTCCAATAGAATACACTAGTCTCCAATAGAATACACTGGTCTCCAATAGAATACACTGGTCTCCAATAGAATACACTGGTCTCCAATAGAATACACTGGTCTCCAATAGAATACACTGTCTGTCTGTCTGTCTGTCTGTCTGTCTGTCTGTCTGTCTGTCTGTCTGTCTGTCTGTCTGTCTGTCTGTCTGTCTGTCTGTCTGTCTGTCTGTCTGTCTGTCTGTCTGTCTGTCTGTCTGTCTGTCTGTCTGTCTGTCTGTCTGTCTGTCTGTCTGTCTGTCTGTCTGTCTGTCTGTCTGTCTGTCTGTCTGTCTGTCTGTCTGTAAGAATCTCTGTCTCTCTGTCTCTCTGTTTCTCTCTCTCCCTCTCTCTCTCTCTCTCTCTCTCTCTATCAATGCATCATTTCCACCATGTTATCTGGTGTGGAAGGGCTGCATATTTTTCGCAGAGCAAGGGAGCAAGGGAAACAACTGCTTCAAGGTCTCAGAGCGAGTGACTTCACTGATTGAAACGCTATTAGAGTGCACCCCGCTAACTAGCTAGCCATTTCACACCGGTTACACACACAGCACTCTCCCACCATCACGAACACACACTTTCTAAAATCAATCCTCAAACACACACAATCACATCTGCCCATCATCCAACTACTTCATCTCCAAACTCCAACTCAATGACAGACCTTGACCTCTCTCTCTCTCTCTCTCTCTCTCTCTCTCTCTCTCTCTCTCTCTCTCTCTCTCTCTCTCTCTCTCTCTCTCTCTCAGCGTTCCGCCACAATGAGTGTCCAGACCCGGGGGTTCCAGTGAATGGGAAGAGGTTTGGCGAGAACCTTCAGCTGGGCAGCTCCATCTCCTTCCTGTGTGAGGAGGGCTTTGTGAAGACCCATGGCTCCCAGACTGTCTCCTGTATCCTGAAGGATGGAAACGTGGTCTGGGACAACGCTGTGCCACGCTGTGAAGGTGAGATGATCTTTCTCTCTTTACATTTTACATTTTAGTAATTTAGCAGACTCTCTTATCCAGAGTGACTTACAATTAGTGCATTCATCTTAAGATACAGTAATTTTCAACTAAAGTTTAAGGGATTTAAAAAAAAAACATCAACATTAATTTCCAAAGTTGTACTAAAATCTGGTAACAATGGCTGGACTATTCCAATATACCAGAAATCTCCAAAACGGGTTTGTCATTTAGAAAAGGAAATGGCTTTAGCACTAGCTTGCATTATCAGATATACATTCACGCTCTAGGATTTCACTAGGCAAGTCAGTAATGAACAAATTAATATTTTTACAAACCTTCCCATAACCCAAACGACGCGGGGCCAATTGTTCGCGGACTCCCGGTCACAGCCGGTTGTGATACAGCCCGGGATCGAACCAGGGTCTGTAGCACTGAGATGCAGTGCCTTATACCGCTGTGCCGCCTGGGAGATACTGTATATAAAGTACATTGTTCGCCGGGGTGGTTTATCACTCGAACAAGGAGAGTGAGGCTAGCGGGGTACGGCAAATCCTGATTGGGTGTCTTGGAGGGAGGTGTCAGGCCCTGTTTAAAAGGACAGGAACATTTGCTATAGAGACGGGATTGGTAACATTGCAGTGATTTTATAGTTTGAGAGAGCAATCACTTTGGCAGTATTTCACCTTGGGTTGCGTAGTGCATTAGACCCAGTTGATAGAATCTTAAATAGCTTTCACGGTGCCCCCAACGCCCCCCTGCCTCCCCCCAAAAAAGAAAAAGTAATCTGTGTTTTCCCACTACCACTGTCCTTGCTGATAAAGATTTAGGAAAACTGTTTTTATCATAAATCTTCAATAATGTTCCAACCGGAGAATTCCTTTGTCTTCAGAAAAGCAAATGGAATGGGATGTGAATGCGCGTTACCAGCTTGCGGCTGCTAATAGACCTGACTCATTCCCCTCTCATTCAGCCCCCTTTCACAGTAGAAGCCCCCCAAAAAGTTTGTAAAGACGGTTGACATCTTAGGAAGCGCAACATAACCAATATCCCACCGCATTTTCAATAGGGGCTGAGTTGAAAATCGACCAACCTCAGATTTCCAACTTCCTGTTTGGATTCCTTCTCAGGTTTTTGCCGCCTGCCATATGAGTTCTGTTATACTCACAGACATCATTCAAACAGTTATAGAAACTTCAGAGTGTTTTCTAATAATATGCATATATCAGCAACTGGGACTGAGGAGCAGGTAGTTTACTCTGGTCACCTTATTCATCCAAGATACTCAATACTGCCCCCAGCCATAAGAAGTTTTTAAGAACACATTCTTATTTACAATGACGGCCTTGGAACAGTGGGTTAATTGCCTTGTTCAGGGGCAGAATGTCAGATTTTAACCTTGTCAGCTCGGGGATTCAATCTAGCAACCTTTCAGTTACTAGTCCAACACTCTAACCATGAGGCTACCTGCTGGTTACTGGCCCAACACTCTAACCACTAGGCTACATGCTGGTTACTGGCCCAACGCTCTAACCACTAGGCTACCTGCTGGTTACTGGCCCAACGCTCTAACCACTAGGCTACCTGCTGGTTACTGGCCCAACGCTCTAACCATGAGGCTACCTGCTGTTACTGGCCCAACACTCTAACCACTAGGCTACCTGCTGGTTACTGGCCCAACACTCTAACCACTAGGCTACCTGCTGGTTACTGACCCAACACTCTAACCACTAGGCTACATGCTGGTTACTGGCCCAACGCTCTAACCACTAGGCTACCTGCTGGTTACTGGCCCAACACTCTGACCACTAGGCTACCTGCTGGTTACTGGCCCAACGCTCTAACCACTAGGCTACCTGCTGGTTACTGGCCCAACACTCTAACCACTATGCTACCTGCTGGTTACTGGCCCAACACTCTAACCACTAGGCTACATGCTGGTTACTGGCCCAACACTCTAACCACTAGGCTACCTGCTGGTTACTGGCCCAACGCTCTAACCACTAGGCTACCTGATGGTTACTGGCCCAACACTCTAACCACTATGCTACCTGCTGGTTACTGGCCCAACGCTCTAACCACTAGGCTACCTGCTGGTTACTGGCCCAACACTCTAACCACTAGGCTACCTGCTGGTTACTGGCCCAACGCTCTAAACACTAGGCTACCTGCTGGTTACTGGCCCAACGCTCTAACCACTAGGCTACCTGCTGGTTACTGGCCCAACGCTCTAAACACTAGGCTACCTGCTGGTTACTGACCCAACACTCTAACCATGAGGCTACCTGCTGGTTACTGGCCCAACACTCTAACCACTAGGCTACCTGCTGGTTACTGGCCCAACACTCTAACCACTAGACTACCTGCTGGTTACTGGCCCAACGCTCTAACCTCTAGGTGACTAGACTGTCACAGCTTCCGGTTCACAAGAGATTTCGATATGTAGCCCAATGTCAAAACACAGGTTTAACGTGCCCACATCAATAACCAAAATGCAAAAACGCTGTGATATATTGAAAAACATCAAATGTACTATCGACACATACATGTGCAACAATAGAAATAATAATGAACTGCACATGCAGACAAGTGGCAATAAATCACTGATATCAATTCTGGGGGAAATCAGGTTGACAGACAGGCTATATACAGGGGGTACCGGTACAGAGTCAATGTGGAGGCTATATACAGGGGGTACCGGTACAGAGTCAATGTGGAGGCTATATACAGGGGGTACCGGTACAGAGTCAATGTGGAGGCTATATACAGGGGGTACCGGTACAGAGTCAATGTGGAGGCTATATACAGGGGGTACCGGTACAGAGTCAATGTGGATGCTATATACAGGGGGTACCGGTACAGAGTCAATGTGGATGCTATATACAGGGGGTACCGGTACAGAGTCAATGTGGAGGCTATATACAGGGGGTACCGGTACAGAGTCAATGTGGAGGCTATATACAGGGGGTACCGGTACAGAGTCAATGTGGAGGCTATATACAGGGGGTACCGGTACAGAGTCAATGTGGAGGCTATATACAGGGGGTACCGGTACAGAGTCAATGTGGAGGCTATATACAGGGTGCTACGGTACAGAGTCAATGTGGAGGCTATATACAGGGGGTACCGGTACAGAGTCAATGTGGAGGCTATATACAGGGGGTACCGGTACAGAGTCAATGTGGAGGCTATATACAGGGGGTACCGGTACAGAGGCGATGTGGAGGCTATATACAGGGGGTACCGGTACAGAGTCAATGTGGAGGCTATATACAGGGGGTACCGGTACAGAGTCAATGTGGAGGCTATATACAGGGGGTACCGGTACAGAGTCAATGTGGAGGCTATATACAGGGTGTACCGGTACAGAGTCAATGTGGAGGCTATATACAGGGGTACCGGTACAGAGTCAATGTGGAGGCTATATACAGGGGGTACCGGTACAGAGTCAATGTGGAGGCTATATACAGGGGGTACCGGTACAGAGTCAATGTGGAGGCTATATACAATGTGGATCTTTTCAGTCTCCTGAGGGGGAATAGGTTTTGTCGTGCCCTCTTCATGACTGTCTTGGTGTGTTTGGACCATGATAGTTCGTTGGTTGATGTGGACACCAAGGAATTTGTAGGATAATCTGGAGATAATCACTGGTTAGGGGACAACTTGTAGGAGACACCTAGTTACATTTTGAACACGGTAAGGGTAACCTAAATGTTTTTATGTCAATCACTCCCATTGATATTATGTTGAAATGAAATGAACACGGAGCAGCATTTTTATGTATGTGCTGTTTACAAAGGGCAAAACCTGAGAATCATTTTTAGGTTTGAAGAGAATTTGTTGGAGACAGTTATCTAAATTCTAGAATGTTGGATGGAGATTCTGGGAGGCTGGTTTGTTATTTAACTTCAACGAATCACGACCTGGCATTGGATATCAACACTGGTTGGTTGTTCAGTACATTGCATTTGGAAAGTATTCAGACCCCTTTTCCACATTTTGTTATGCTACAGTTATGCCTTATTCTAAAATGGATAAAATGAAAAAATGTCCTCGTCAATCCACACACAATGCCCAATAATAACATCACAATACCCCATAATGACATCACAATACCCCATAATGACATCATCATACCCAATAATGACATCACAATACCCCATAATGACATCACAATACCCCATGATGACATCACAAATCCCCATAATGACATAGCGAAAATAGGTTTTTAGAAATGTCTGGAAATGTGTTACCTTATTTACATAAGTATTCAGATCATTTGCTTTGAGACTTGAAATTGAGCTCAGGTGCTTCCTGTTTCCATTGACCATCCTTGAGATTTTTCTACAACTTGGTTGAAGGACAACCATCTCTTCAGCTCTCCACCAATCACGCCTTTATTGTAGAGTTGCCAGTTGGAAGCCTCTGACACCATGAGAAACAAGATCCTCTGGTCTGATGAAAGCAAGATAGAACTCTTTGACCTGAATGCCAAGCATCATGTCTGGAGGAAACCTGGCACCATCCCTACGGTGAAGCATGGTCGTGGTAGCATCATGCTGTGGGGGTTTTTCAGTGGCAGGGACTCGGAGACTAGTCAGGATCGAGAGAAAGATGAACGGAGAGAGCAAAGTACAGAGAGATCCTTGATGAAAACCTGCTCCAGAGTGCTCAGGACCTCAGACTGGGGCGAAGGTTCACCTTCCAACAGGACAATGACCCTAATCACACAGACAAGACAATGCAGGAGTGGCTTTGGGACAAGTCTCTGAATGTCCTTGAGTGGCCCAGCCAGAGCCCAGACTTGAACCCGATCGAATGTCTCTGGAGAGACCTGAAAATAGCTGTACAGCGATGCTCCCTATACAACCTGACAGAGCTTGAGAAACTCCCCAAATACATGTTTGCCAAGCTTATAGTGTCATTCCCAAGATGACTTAAGACTGTAATTGCTGCCGAAGGTGCTTCAACAAACTACTGAGCACATTTCTAAAAAGATGTGTTTGCTTTGTCATTATGGGGTTTCGTGTGTAGATTGATGAGGATTTTAGAATTTTGTAAGTTAACAACGTGGAAAAAAGTCACTTTCCGAATGAGCTGTAAAGTTCGACTCTCAAATTGATGTACATGTTGTGCGGCCATCAACTGTTATCCAGAGTTTCATGTGCCACTCAGTTTTCTGTGGTGAAAATGCAAGCTTGTGAAATATATTATCTGTCACGCCTTGGTCTTAGTATTTTGTGTTTTCTTTAATTATTTGTTCAGGCCAGGGTGTGACATGGGGTTATTGTATTGTCGTATTGGGGTTTTTGTAGGCATTGGGATTGTGGTTGATTAGGGGTGTGTCTAGTATAGGCTTGGCTGCCTGAGGCGGTTCTCAATCAGAGTCAGGTGATTCTCATTGTCTCGGATTGGGAACCGTATTTAGGTAGCCTGGTTTCACTTTGTAGTTCGTGGGTGATTGTTCCTGTCTCTGTGTAGTTTCACCAGATAGGCTGTAATAGGTTTCACGTTCCGTTTGTTGTTTTTGTATCTTTCAGTATCTCGATTCATTCATTAAAGTCATGAGTAACCACCACGCTGCATTTCGGTCCGACTCTCTTTCGACAAACGAAGAACGCCGTTACAGTATCACGTTTTGTCCACCAAAGGGACATTTGTGTAATATAACTAATTAAATAATTAATAATAATAGTTAATAATAATAATTAAAGGTATACTTAAGTATTTGGGGACACACATATCCAGTCAGACAAACCCATAGACACCACTTGAATGTCTCTGCGTGCAGTTTGAAGGAAATTGAAGTTAGCATATTGTTAGCTTAGCTGAATTGGTGGAAGTCTATGGGTATCTACTAGCCAGCTCCTCTCAAACGCAGAGAAACATACTTTATCTCCAAAGCTGGTTGTTTTGTCATTTTTATTCTAAAGTTATACATTTATTTAGTACTTAGTCAATACTTATTTTACACCATAATTTGCAAATAAATTCATTAAAAATCCTACAATGTGATTTTCTGGATTTTTTTTCTCATTTTGTCTGTCATAGTTGAAGTGTACTTATGATGAAAATTACAGGC
This sequence comes from Oncorhynchus gorbuscha, assembly GCF_021184085.1. Lineage (NCBI taxonomy): Eukaryota > Metazoa > Chordata > Actinopteri > Salmoniformes > Salmonidae > Oncorhynchus > Oncorhynchus gorbuscha. Next base: position 63,957,203 of record NC_060196.1, read on the forward strand.
CTCTCTAATCTTTTTAAGTGGGAGAACTTGCACAATTGGTAGCTGACTAAATACTTTTTTGCCCCACTGTACATCGTTATCAATATTTTATACATTTGTATATTTGTTAATTTTTGCCGACCGTAAGAAGAAGCAAGATTCTATCAACTTCCTCATTTACTTTGGGTTCTGACTGGCCTCTCTTTCTGTGAGACTTTGTGTTTTTTCGTGAAAAAAAAAAATCCTGGGAGGCAGCCAACTGTTGCGTATTCTCGTAGGCATGTCAACCCAAGGCAACCGATGATGAGTGTTTGTGCTGCACAGAGTGGGACTTGTTACTTCCGTCGATGTTCTTCTACGGCGAAGAAAAGCAGCGCACCAAGAGACCGTCTAACAAACCCTGAGGACTTTTCAGCTCATCCATCCTGGAGAGACATTCTTCTGTCTCAAAAATCAACTGAACCTGCTGGACCGAATAGACCTGATGAACCTGATCAACCCTATGGGCCAGTTATGTAGATGTAATAGTTATGTAGATGTAATAGTTATGTAGATGTAATAGTTATGTAGATGTAATAGTTATGTAGATGTAATAGTTATGTAGATGTAATAGTTATGTAGATGTAATAGTTATGTAGATGTAATAGTTATGTAGATGTAATAGTTATGTAGATGTAATAGTTATGTAGATGTAATAGTTATGTAGATGTAATAGTTATGTAGATGTAATAGTTATGTAATAGTTATGTAGATGTAATAGTTATGTAGATGTAATAGTTATGTAGATGTAATAGTTATGTAGATGTAATAGTTATGTAGATGTAATAGTTATGTAATAGTTATGTAGATGTAATAGTTATGTAGATGTAATAGTTATATAGATGTAATAATTATGTAGATGTAATAGTTATGTAGATGTAATAGTTATGTAATAGTTATGTAGATGTAATAGTTATGTAATAGTTATGTAGATGTAATAGTTATATAGATGTAATAGTTATGTAATAGTTATGTAGATGTAATAGTTATATAGATGTAATAGTTATGTAGATGTAATAGTTATATAGATGTAATAGTTATGTAGATGTAATAGTTATGTAGATGTAATAGTTATGTAGATGTAATAGTTATGTAGATGTATGTAATAGTTATGTAATAGTTATGTAATAGTTATGTAATAGTTATGTAGATGTAATAGTTATATAGATGTAATAGTTATGTAATAGTTATGTAGATGTAATAGTTATGTAATAGTTATGTAGATGTAATAGTTATGTAGATGTAATAGTTATGTAATAGTTATGTAGATGTAATAGTCATGTAATAGTTATGTAGATGTAATAGTTATATAGATGTAATAGTTATGTAATAGTTATATAGATGTAATAGTTATGTAATAGTTATATAGATGTAATAGTTATGTAATAGTTATATAGATGTAATAGTTATATAGATGTAATAGTTATGTAGATGTAATAGTTATGTAATAGTTATGTAGATGTAATAGTTATGTAATAGTTATATAGATGTAATAGTTATGTAATAGTTATGTAGATGTCATAGTTATGTAATAATTATGTAGATGTCATAGTTATATAGATGTAATAGTTATGTAATAGTTATGTAGATGTAATAGTTATATAGATGTAATAGTTATGTAATAGTTATGTAGATGTAATAGTTATGTAGATGTAATAGTTATATAGATGTAATAGTTATGTAATAGTTATATAGATGTAATAGTTATGTAGATGTAATAGTTATATAGATGTAATAGTTATGTAATAGTTATGTAGATGTAATAGTTATGTAGATGTAATAGTTATATAGATGTAATAGTTATGTAATAGTTACGTAGATGTAATAGTTATGTAATAGTTATGTAGATGTAATAGTTATATAGATGTAATAGTTATGTAATAGTTATGTAGATGTGTAGTTATGTAATAGTTATGTAATAGTTATGTAGATGTAATAGTTATATAGATGTAATAGTTATGTAGATGTAATAGTTATGTAGATGTAATAGTTATGTAGATGTGTAGTTATGTAGATGTAATAGTTATGTAGATGTAATAGTTATATAGATGTAATAGTTATGTAATAGTTATGTAGATGTAATAGTTATGTAATAGTTATGTAATAGTTATGTAGATGTAATAGTTATGTAATAGTTATGTAGATGTAATAGTTATGTAATAGTTATGTAGATGTAATAGTTATATAGATGTAATAGTTATGTAATAGTTATGTAGATGTAATAGTTATGTAATAGTTATGTAGATGTAATAGTTATGTAGATGTAATAGTTATGTAATAGTTATATAGATGTAATAGTTATGTAGATGTAATAGTTATGTAATAGTTATGTAGATGTAATAGTTATGTAATAGTTATGTAATAGTTATGTAATAGTTATGTAGATGTAATAGTTATGTAATAGTTATGTAATAGTTATGTAGATGTAATAGTTATGTAATAGTTATGTAATAGTTATGTAGATGTAATAGTTATGTAATAGTTATGTAGATGTAATAGTTATGTAGATGTAATAGTTATGTAGATGTAATAGTTATGTAATAGTTATGTAGATGTAATAGTTATGTAGATGTAATAGTTATGTAATAGTTATGTAGATGTAATAGTTATGTAGAAGAGAGAGTGATTTATTTCAGCTTTTTATTTATTTCATCACACTCCCAGTGGATCAGAAGTTTACACACACTCAGTTAGTATTTGGTAGCAGTGCCTTTAAATTGCTTAACTTGGGTCAAACGTTTCGGGCAGCCTATCACAAGCATTTGGATGAATTTTGTCCCGTTCCTCCTGACAGAGCTGGTGTAACTGAGTCAGGTTTGTAGGCCACCTTGCTCTCGCACAACTTCTTATCGACTGGTGATTGAATGACCACTGAAAAGGATAGAGACTGTGACGAGGGAACAGAAGAGGCCTTGCCTTCATCTATAGTTTGTGCCGTTCATTCGAGAAGGCAGAGGATACGATGGGCCTATTGTGATTTCACTATGGTGACTTCACAGCCAGACATGGATAAACCAATGTTGTCAAATCTGTGTAATAGTTGACATTAGAACCAGTACCATCCCTTTTGGTACCTTCTACTTCTAGTGATTAATTACAGTATGCCAGATTATAGTACCGTCTACTACTTGTGATTAATTACAGTATGCCAGATTATAGTACCGTCTACTACTTGTGATTAATTACAGTATGCCAGATTATAGTACTGTCTACGACTAGTGATTAATTACAGAATGCCAGATTATAGTACCGTCTACTGCTAGTGATTCATTACAGTATGCCAGAATATAGTACTGTCTACTACTAGTGATTCATTACAGTATGCCTCAATATAGTACTGTCTACTACTAGTGATTCATTACAGTATGCCAGAATATAGTACTGTATTCTAATAGTGATTAATTACAGTATGCCAGATTATAGTACTGTCTACTACTAGTGATTCAGTACAATATGCCAGATTAAAGTACCGTCTACTACAATTGAGTACTGTCTACTACTAGTGAAACGGTATGCCAGGTTATAGAGTAGAGTATGAGGTTATAGAGTAGAGTATGAGGTTATAGAGTAGAGTATGAGGTTATAGAGTAGAGTATGAAACAGTATGCCAGGTTATAGAGTAGAGTATGAAACAGTATGCCAGGTTATAGAGTAGAGTATGAAACAGTATGCCAGGTTATAGAGTAGAGTATGAAACAGTATGCCAGGTTATAGTGTAGAGTATGAAACAGTATGCCAGGTTATAGAGTAGAGTATGATACAGTA
>NC_060196.1:63965985-64001225 GCF_021184085.1 Oncorhynchus gorbuscha
ACCTCTTGCCTGCATCTAGCTGATCTAGGGTGTGATCATTAGTCCAACAGTATCACCTCTTGCCTGCATCTAGCTGATCTAGGGTGTAATCATTAGTCCAACTGTTGCAGACAAGAGTTTCTATCGGACAAATTCCGTTTGCTTCTGTTAAAAAAAATGTTTTTTCTAACAGAATCGCTGGAATGAATACACCCCTGTTCACAAGCAAACACAGTTCACTTTCATAGCAGCCACGTACAAACAAAACAGCATGGCCATTTAACTTGTTGTATAATTTCTTCTCCCATCTATGAACTCTTCTCTTTCTCTCACCTTTTTCCTTCTCATGTGGACTTCAACAACACATCAGCTGTCTGTGACCAGGTGGCAAAAACTTTCCAAGCTAAACCTTCATATTATAACTGCTAACCGCTCCACACAGCCTACATCATTGTCACCTTATTAGCTAACGTCATAGTCAACATAGCTACTAGAACGAATGCCTTAGTAAACCTGCTACAGTCATGCAGTACAGTGTACAGTCTGCAATCTGCTTAGCAGTTACATCGGCGGGGCCCCGGTGGTAATAAATTAAGAAACCAAAAGCTTACCTTGATAAAGTTCCAGTGTTGGATAGCCATAGCCAGCTAGCTAACCTTGCTTCCCTCTCTGTTTGATCAGGCTAAACTAGCTAGCATAGCATCCCTCTCTGTTTGAGCAGGCTAAACTAGCTAGCATAGCATCCCTCTCTGTTTGAGCAGACTAAACTAGCTAGTATAGCATCCCTCTCTGTTTGAGCAGGCTAAACTTGCTAGCATAGCATCCCTCTCTGTTTGAGCAGGCTAAACTAGCTAGCATAACATCCCTCTCTGTTTGAGCAGGCTAAACTAGCTAGCATAGCATCCCTCTCTATTTGAGCAGGCTAAACCAGCTAGCATAGCATCCCTCTCTGTTTGAGCAGGCTAAACTAGCTAGCATAGCATCCCTCTCTATTTGAGCAGGCTAAACCAGCTAGCATAGCATCCCTCTCTGTTTGAGCAGGCTAAACTAGCTAGCATAGCATCCCTCTCTGTTTGAGCAGGCTAAACTAGCTAGCATAGCTTCCCTCTCTGTTTGAGCAGGCTAAACTAGCTAGCATAGCATCCCTCTCTGTTTGAGCAGGCTAAATTAGCTAGCATAGCATCCCTCTCTGTTTGAGCAGGCTAAACTAGCTAGTATAGCTTCCCTCTCTGTTTGAGCAGGCTAAACTAGCTAGCATAGCATCCCTCTCTGTTTGAGCAGGCTAAACTAGCTAGTATAGCATCCCTCTCTGTTTGAGCAGGCTAAACTAGCTAGCATAGCAGCCCTCTCTGTTTGAGCAGGCTAAACTAGCTAGCTGCATTTGCTAAGTAAGTGAATGTGAAGTGAAAAAAATGAGGAAATACAGCTTTTTCTCTCTCTATTTTTCTCTCGCTTCTCCTTCAGTTGAAAAATATATATATAATTTGTTCAAAACTGTTCAACTATTGTCTTTCTCTCTTTGAGTCAGATACTCACCACATTGTATGCACTGCAGTGCTAGCTAGTTGTAGCTTGGTAAACTTCCCAAAGCTCCCCTTGTTTGTGTTGGATAGCCATAGCCAGCTAGCTGCTCCCTCTCTGTTTGAGCAGGCCAAACTAGCTAGCATAGCATCCCTCTCTGTTTGAGCAGGCTCCCTCATAGCATCCCTCTGTTTGAGCAGGCTAAACTAGAGCATCCTCTGTTTTGAGTAAACCAGCTAGCATAGCATCCTCTCTGTTTGAGCAGGCTAAACTGGCTAGCATAGCATCCCTCTCTGTTTGAGCAGGCTAAACTAGCTAGCATAGCATCCCTCTCTGTTTGAGCAGGCTAAACAGTACTCGATTAATTCTCTGATCTTTTGATTGGTTGGAAAACATGTCAGTTCATGCTGTAAGAGCTCTGATAGGTTGGAGGACGTCCTCCAGAAGTTGTCATAATTATTGTGTAAGTCTAAAGAAGAGGATGAAAACCATGAGCCTCCTCGGTTTTGTATTGAAGTCAATGTACCCAGAGGAGGATGGAAGCTAGCTGTCCTCCGGCTACACCATGGTGCTACCCTACAGAGTGCTGTTGAGGCTACTGTAGACCTTTACAAAACAGTGTGTTTTAATCAATTATTTGGTGACGTGAATATATTTAGCATCTCTTTTTTAAAGATTCACAATATACATTTTTTTTAATGAATTTCACTGAGGAGGATGGTCCCACAGATTCCTGTTCCTCCATTGGTTGTTCTCCCAGATTCCTGTTAACCCATTGGTTGTTCCCCCAGGTTTCTGTTCCTCCATTGGTTGTTCTCCCAGATTCCTGTTAACCCATTGGTTGTTCCCCCAGGTTTCGTACTGAGGTAAACTATGACGTGCTGGAGGTGCGTGACGGGCGGTTCCCCTCCTCACCTCTGATTGGTAGCTACCAGGGTACCCAGGTGCCCCAGTTCCTCATCAGCACCTCCAACTTCCTGTTCCTCCTCTTCTCCACCGACAAAAGCCACTCGGACATCGGCTTCCGCATCCACTATGAGAGTAAGACTTTCTGTTTTTCTACAACCAGTAGACATTGCTGGGTCCAGAGCAACCGTTAGAGGAACTCTGAAATGCTCCCTACCTTCCTCTCCTCACAGACAAAAAAAACATATTATGTTCCAGATTAGTTTGCTTGGCTTGACACAGAGCCCATCATTACAAATTATTGGTTTTGCTATTCCACTGCCAATGTCATGCCAGGTCCCTGACTGAGCTATAATCATGCCAGGTCCCTGACTGAGCTATAATCATGCCAGGTCCCTGACTGAGCTATAATCATGCCAGGTCCCTGACTGAACTATAATCATGCCAGGTCCCTGACTGAGCTATAATCATGCCAGGTCCCTGACTGAGCTATAATCATGCCAGGTCCCTGACTGAGCTATAATCATGCCAGGTCCCTGACTGAGCTATAATCATCACAGGTCCCTGAGCTATAATCATGACTGAGCTATAATCATGCCAGGTCCCTGACTGAGCTATAATAATGCCAGGTCCCTGACTGAACTATAATCATGCCAGGTCCCTGACTGAGCTATAATCATGCCAGGTCCCTGACTGAGCTATAATCATCACAGGTCCCTGACTGAGCTATAATCATGCCAGGTCCCTGACTGAGCTATAATCATCACAGGTCCCTGACTGAGCTATAATCATCACAGGTCCCTGACTGAGCTATAATCATCACAGGTCCCTGACTGAGCCAGTGATAGGTGATATTAATGAGGTGGCATTCATGAGGTGGTGTTCCTGAGGTGGTATTAATAAGGTGGTATTAATGAGGTGGTACTCCTGAGGTGGTATTCCTGAGGTGGTATTCATGAGGTGGTATTCCTGAGGTGGTATTCATGAGGTGGTGTTCCTGAGGTGGTATTCATGAGGTGGTGTTCCTGAGGTGGTATTCATGAGGTGGTGTTCCTGAGGTGGTATTCATGAGGTGGTGTTCCTGAGGTGGTATTCATGAGGTGGTGTTCCTGAGGTGGTATTCATGAGGTGGTATTCCTGAGGTGGTATTCATGAGGTGGTGTTCCTGAGGTGGTATTCGTGAGGTGGTGTTCCTGAGGAGGTGTTCCTGAGGAGGTATTAAAACCATCATCACTCCCTTTTCTCTATGTATTTAATAATTACAGGGCTGATTATATTGTAAGATGTTGCACATCGTCAGAAAACACACAGGGGCACATCGTCAGAAAACAGACAGGGTCACATCGTCAGAAAACAGACAGGGTCACATCGTCAGAAAACAGACAGGGTCACATCGTCAGAAAACACACAGGGGCACATCGTCAGAAAACACACAGGGGCACATCGGCAAAAAACACACAGGGGCACATCATCAGAAAACACACAGGGGCACATCATCAGAAAACACACAGGGGCACATCGTCAGAAAACACACAGGGGCACATCGTCAGAAAACACACAGGGGCACATCGTCAGAAAACACACAGGGGCACATTGGCAGAAAACACACAGGTTTAAAATCTTGTGACTCAACATTAGTAACCCTTCGTCACAGCAGCAGTCTCTGCTTTAATAATTCACCGTGGCTACTGCACCACTCAGACGGAAACAGGGCACGGTGTGTGGGGCAGAAACAGGGCACGGTGTGTGGGGCAGAAACAGGGCACGGTGTGTGGGGCAGAAACAGGGCACGGTGTGTGGGGCAGAAACAGGGCACGGTGTGTGGGACAGAAACGGTCTGTTACTCTGGTCTGTTACTCTGGTCTGTTGCTCTGGTCTGTTGCTCTGGTCTGTTACTCTGGTCTGTTACTCTGGTCTGTTACTCTGGTCTGTTGCTCTGGTCTGTTACTGTGGTCTGTTGCTCTGGTCTGTTACTCTGGTCTGTTACTCTGGTCTGTTACTCTGGTCTGTTACTCTGGTCTGTTGCTCTGGTCTGTTACTGTGGTCTGTTACTCTGGTCTGTTACTCTGGTCAGTTGCTCTGGTCTGTTACTGTGGTCTGTTACTCTGGTCTGTTGCTCTGGTCTGTTACTCTGGTCTGTTACTCTGGTCTGTTACTCTGGTCTGTTACTCTGGTCAGTTGCTCTGGTCTGTTACTCTGGTCTGTTACTCTGGTCTGTTACTCTGGTCTGTTGCTCTGGTCTGTTACTCTGGTCTGTTACTATGGTCAGTTGCTCTGGTCTGTTACTCTGGTCTGTTACTCTGGTCTGTTACTATGGTCAGTTGCTCTGGTCTGTTACTGTGGTCTGTTACTCTGGTCTGTTACTCTGGTCAGTTACTGTGGTCTGTTACTCTGGTCTGTTACTCTGGTCAGTTACTCTGGTCTGTTACTCTAGTCAGTTGCTCTGGTCTGTTACTGTGGTCTGTTACTCTGGTCTGTTACTGTGGTCAGTTGCTCTGGTCTGTTACTCTGGTCTGTTACTGTGGTCAGTTGCTCTGGTCTGTTACTCTGGTCTGTTACTGTGGTCTGTTACTGTGGTCTGTTACTCTGGTCTGTTACTGTGGTCTGTTACTCTGGTCTGTTACTCTGGTCCATTTGAGAGATGTGTTTGCCCTATTTCACCTGAAACGTGTGTGTGTGTGTGTGTTTGTGATAACCCCAGTGTGTGTGTAATAACCTGTGTGTGTGTGTGTGTGTGTGTGTGTGTGTGTGTGTGTGTGTGTGTGTGTGTGTGTGTGTGTGTGTGTGTGTGTGTGTGTGTGTGTGTGTGTGTGTGTGTGTGTGTGTGTGTGTGTGTGTGTGTGTGTGTGTGTGTGTGTGTGTGTGTGTCTGCGTGTGCGTGTGATAACCCCAGCGTGTTTGTAATAACCCTGAGTGTGTTTTCCTCCTCAGCTCTACAGCTACAGTCAGATCACTGTGTCGACCCTGGCATCCCCGTCAACGGCCAACGCCATGGCAACGACTTCTACGTGGGTGCCTTGGTAACGTTCAGCTGTGACGCCGGGTACTCCCTCAGCGACCCGGAACCCCTGGAGTGTGAACCAAACTTCCAGTGGAGTCGACCCCTGCCCAGCTGTGATGGTACGGCCCAATTCTCAATTCTGTTCACAAAATGAACCCCCCAGTTTAGCTCCAGGTTGAACTTGCCCTTATCAAACTGTACAACTCGGATAAAAGTGTTGAAGTTGTCCTTCAGAGTTCATCTTTATATTACACGTTTTAAGGCCAGGATTGATTTCTCTGTGTCCTTCAGAAGGGCTACTAAACTGGATTGTAGAGCATGGTGAAACCTGGGTATATTACGCTAAGTGTAGATCTAATAACTACCCACTTATTCAACATTAATCTTTCTGTCTCTCCCTCCCATGTCTCCCTCCCTCTCTCCCTCCCTCTCCTCACCCTCCCTCCCTCCCTCCCTCCCTCCCTCCCTCCCTCCCTCCCTCCCTCCCTCTCCTCCTACTCACCCCCCTCCCTCCCTCCCCCTCCTCCTCTCTCTGCAGCGTTGTGTGGAGGTTATATTCAGGGTAACACCGGTACCATCCTCTCTCCTGGGTTTCCTGACTTCTATCCTCACAACCTCAACTGCACCTGGATGATAGAGTCCTCCCACGGCAAAGGTGAGCAGGGCCACTCCAGTCTAATTCAACTTCGCTGACAATGTCATTTCACTTATCTGGTCCTATAGAGAACGGTAGGTCCTGTACTGCTAGCCAAGCCCAAGGCAGAATAGACACGTTTCTATTCAAATCTCTATTAGTACTATTACCTAGTACTCAAACACATCCATGGACACAAACATTTAGTCTATTTCCCCTGGTGAAGTCTGTTTTCAGCTTTTAAAATAGAAACATGTTCTACTCATATTCTATTGTTCTCCCAGAGTAGCTGACCATCTGCTGCTCTCTCCTGTAATAACCACCAGGAAGTGTAGTTGACTCTTCTCTCTCTCTCTGTCTCTCTCTGTCTCTCCTCCCTCACCAGGAAATGTAGTTGACTGTTCTCTCTCTCTCTCCTCCCTCACAAGGAAGTGTAGTTGACTCTTCTCTCTCCTGTGGTAACCCACAAGAAGTGTAGTTGACTTGACTGTTCTCTCTCTCTCTCTCTCTCTCTCTCTCTCTCTCTCTCTCTCTCTCTCTCTCTCTCTCTCTCTCTCTCTCTCTCCTCCCTCACCAGGAAATGTAGTTGACTCTTCTCTCTCTCTCTCTCCTCCCCCACAAGGAAGTGTAGTTGACTCTCTCCTCTCTCTCTCCTCCCTCACCAGGAAATGTAGTTGACTGTTCTCTCTCTCTCTCCTCCCCCACCGGGATGTGTAGTTGACTCTCCTCTCTCTCTCACCTCCCCCACCGGGAAGTGTAGTTGACTCTCCTCTCTCTCTCACCTCCCCCACCAGGAAGTGTAGTTGACTCCTCTCTCTCTCTCTCTCTCTCTCTCTCTCTCTCTCTCTCTCTCTCTCTCTCTCTCTCTCTCTCTCTCTCTCTCTCTCTCTCTCTCTCTCTCTCTCTCTCTCTCTCTCTCTCTCTCTCTCTCTCTCTCACTCTCACTCTCTCACCTCCCCCACCAGGAAGTGTAGTTGACTCTCACTCTCCTCCTCTCCAGGAAGTCTCTCTCTTGACTCTCTCTCTCTCTCTCTCTCTCTCTCTCTCTCTCTCTCTCTCTCTCTCTCTCTCTCTCTCTCTCACTCTCACTCTCTCACCTCCCCCACCAGGAAGTGTAGTTGACTCCTCTCTCTCTCTCTCTCTCTCTCTCTCTCTCTCTCTCTCTCTCTCTCTCTCTCTCTCTCTCTCTCTCTCTCTCTCTCTCTCTCTCTCTCTATCTCTCTCTCTCTCTGACTCCTCTTCTGTTTTCTCTCACTCCTGCCCCACCAGGTGTCCAGTTCACCTTCCATACATTCCACCTAGAGTCTCCTCATGACCACCTGTTGGTGACAGAGAACGGCAGCTTCCCCGAACCTCTGTGGAGACTAACGGGCTCAACACTGCCCCCCACCCTCAGTGCAGGCCTGTATGGGAACTACACCGCTCAGATACGCTTCCTCTCAGACTTCTCTGTCTCCTACGAGGGATTCAACATCACCTTCTCAGGTAGGGGTACAGTTTTAACATAGCATGGATTCTTATCCGGGCTCCAAGGACCATGAAATAGCATTTTAAGTCGTTACGGATTAAAACCGTGTGACATTTGGAATCCTGAGAGAATACCTTATCGTGTTATACATTGTAAACAAATATGAGTCTCTGTGCGTATTTGTCACAGGGTTAGCCTTCCTTTCTGGCTAGACACACCATGAAACTAACAGTGCAAACATGAGGAGCAGTATCAGAATGGGCAACAGGTTATAAACATGAGAAACAGTAGTAACAGGTGTAACAGGTGTAACATGTGTAACAGTAGTAACAGGTGTAACAGGTGTACCAGTAGTAACAGGTGTAACAGGTGTAACAGGTGTACCAGTAGTAACAGGTGTAACAGGTGTACCAGTAGTAACAGGTGTAACAAGTGTACCAGTAGTAACAGGTGTAACAGGTGTACCAGTAGTAACAGGTGTAACAGGTGTACCAGTAGTAACAGGTGTAACAGGTGTAACAGGTGTACCAGTAGTAACAGGTGTAACAGGTGTAACAGGTGTAACAAGTGTACCAGTAGTAACAGGTGTAACAGGTGTACCAGTAGTAACAGGTGTAACAAGTGTACCAGTAGTAACAGGTGTAACAGGTGTAACAAGTGTACCAGTAGTAACAGGTGTAACAGGTGTAACAGGTGTACCAGTAGTAACAGGTGTAACAGGTGTAACAAGTGTACCAGTAGGAACAGGTGTAACAGGTGTACCAGTAGTAACAGGTGTAACAGGTGTAACAGGTGTACCAGTAGTAACAGGTGTAACAGGTGTGACAGGTGTACCAGGAGTAACAGGTGTCACAGGTGTAACAGGCGTACCAGTAGTAACAGGTGTAACAGGTGTAACAGGTGTACCAGTAGTAACAGGTGTAACAGGTGTACCAGTAGTAACAGGTGTACCAGTAGTAACAGGTGTAAAAGGTGTAACAGGTGTACCAGTAGTAACAGGTGTAACAGGTGTAACAGGTGTACCAGTAGTAACAGGTGTAACAGGTGTACCAGTAGTAACAGGTGTACCAGTAGTAACAGGTGTAACAGGTGTACCAGTAGTAACAGATATAACAGGTGTACCAGTAGTAACAGGTGTACCAGTAGTAACAGGTGTTACATATGCAACAGGTTTAACATATCTATATAGACTCTTTTCATGATCATGGGTCAACTGGAAGAAAATCCACGATAATGCAATGCATTATTGGTATCCTCAAAAACAAGTATGGAGTTTTGTTTTCATTTTACGAATGATTAACTCTCTTTTCCATCCATCCCTTTCTCCTCTCCTCCTTCAGAGTATGACCTGGAGCCTTGTGAAGACCCCGGCGCTCCTCCCTACAGCACCCGTAAGGGGTTACAGTTCGGGGTGGGGGACGCGCTCATCTTCTCCTGTTTCCCTGGTTACCGTCTGGAGGGGCCGGCGAGGGTGACGTGTCTGGGGGGGCGGAGGAGGGTGTGGAGCTCCCCTCTGCCAAGGTGTGTTGGTAGGTGGCCCCGTAATTTCATTTGGTTTTGCTCCCCCCTCTCCCCAAACCACTAACTCGCCCAATCATGTATATTAAACTAATGCACACCCATCTCATGTGCCCTTACGTAAAACACTCCAACACAACCCACAACCTTAAATATAACTCTATATATTACCACACAGCCTTATACAGTATATAGAGGGGATATTGGAGATATAGAGAGTGGATTATGGAGATATAAAGAGTGGATTATGGAGATATATAGAGAGTGGATTATGGAGATATATAGAGTGGATTATGGAGATATATAGAGTGGATTATGGAGATATATAGAGTGGATTATGGAGATATATAGAGTGGATTATGGAGATATATAGAGTGGATTATGGAGATATATAGAGTGGATTATGGAGATATAGAGAGTGGACTATGGAGATATAGAGAGTGGATTGTGGCGATATGGAGATATAGAGAATGGATTATGGATATATAGAGAGTGGATTATGGAGATATGGAGATATATAGAGTGGATTATGGAGATATGGAGATATAGAGAGTGGATTATGGAGATATAGAGAGTGGATTATGGAGATGTATAGAGTTGATTATGGAGATACAGAGAGTGGATTATGGAGATATAGAGAGTGGATTATGGAGATATAGAGAGTGGATTATGGAGATATGGAGATATAGAGAGTGGATTATGACAATATATAGAGTGGATTATGGAGATATATAGAATGGATTATGGAGATATAGAGAGTGGATTATGGAGATATAGAGAGTGGATTATGGAGATATGGAGATATCTAGAGTGGATTATGGATATATGGAGAGTGGATTATGGAGATATATAGAGAGTGGATTATGGAGATATAGAGAGTGGATTATGGAGATATAGAGAGTGGATTATGGAGATATAGAGAGTGGATTGTGGAGATATAGAGAGTGGATTATGGAGATATGGAGATATATAGAGTGGATTATGGAGATACAGAGCGTGGATTATGGAGATGTATAGAGTGGATTATGGAGATACAGAGAGTGGATTATGGAGTTATAGAGAGTGGATTATGGAGATATAGAGAGTGGATTATGGAGATATATAGAGTGGATTATGGAGATATAGAGAGTGGATTATGGAGATATAGAGAGTGGATTGTGGAGATATAGAGAGTGGATTATGGAGATATGGAGATATATAGAGTGGATTATGGAGATATGGAGAGTGGATTATGGAGATATATAGAGTGGATTATGGAGATATGGAGATATATAGAGTTGATTATGGAGATATGGAGATATAGAGAGTGGATTATGGAGATATATAGAGTGGATTATGGAGATATGGAGATATAGCGAGTGGATTATGGAGATATAGAGAGTGGATTATGGAGATGTATAGAGTTGATTATGGAGATGCAGAGAGTGGATTATGGAGATATAGAGAGTGGATTGTGGAGATATGGAGATATATAGAGTGGATTATGGAGATATGGAGAGTGGATTATGGAGATATATAGAGTGGATTATGGAGATATGGAGAGTGGATTATGGACATGTATAGAGAGTGGATTATGGAGATATATAGAGTGGATTATGGAGATATGGAGATATATAGAGTTGATTATGGAGATATGGAGATATAGAGAGTGGATTATGGAGATATATAGAGTGGATTATGGAGATATGGAGATATAGCGAGTGGATTATGGAGATATAGAGAGTGGATTATGGAGATGTATAGAGTTGATTATGGAGATGCAGAGAGTGGATTATGGAGATATAGAGAGTGGATTATGGAGATATGAAGATATATAGAGTGGATTATGGAGATATGGAGAGTGGATTATGGAGATATATAGAGTGGATTATGGAGATATGGAGAGTGGATTATGGACATATATAGAGAGTGGATTATGGAGATATATAGAGTGGATTATGGACATCTGGAGAGTGGATTATGGAGATATAGAGAGTATATTATGGAGATATAGAGTGTGGATTATGGTGATATGGAGATATATAGAGTGTATTATGGAGATATAGAGAGTGGATTATGGAGATATGTAGAGTGGAATATGGAGATATATAGAGTCGATTATGGAGATATATAGATTGGATTATGTAGAGTGGAATATGGAGATATATAGAGTCGATTATGGAGATATATAGATTGGATTATGGAGATATGTAGATATAGAGAGTGGATTATTGAGATATGGAGATATAGAGAGTGGATTATGGAGATATGGAGAGTGGATTATAGAGATATAGAGAGTAGATTATGGAGATATAGAGAGTGGATTATGGAGATATGTAGATATAGAGAGTGGATTATGATGATATATAGAGTGGATTATGGAGATATATACAATGGATTATAGAGATATAGAGAGTGGATTATGGAGATATAGAGATATAGAGAGTGGATTGTGGAGATATGGAGATATAGAGAGTGGATTATGGAGATGTATAGAGTTGATTATGGAGATGCAGAGAGTGGATTATGGAGATATAGAGAGTGGATTATGGAGATATAGAGAGTGGATTATGGATATATAGAGAGTGGATTATGGAGATGTATAGAGTTGATTATGGAGATGCAGAGAGTGGATTATGGAGATATAGAGAGTGGATTATGGAGATATATAGAGTGGATGATGGAGATATAGAGAGTGGATTATGGAGATATGTAGATATAAAGAGTGGATTATGATGACATATAGAGTGGATTATTTAGATATATAGAATGGATTATGGAGATATAGAGAGTGGATTGTGGAGATATGGAGATAAAGAGAGTGGATTATGGAGATATAGAGAGTGGATTATGGAGATATATAGAGAGTGGATTATGGAGATATGGAGATATAGAGAGTGGATTCTGGAGATATGGAGATATAGAGAGTGGATTATGGAGATATGGAGATATAGAGAGTGGATTATGGAGATATGGAGATATAGAGAGTTGATTCTGGAGATATAGAGAGTGGATTATGGAGATATATAGAGAGTGGATTATGGAGATATAGAGAGTGGATTATGGAGATATAGAGAGTGGATTATGGAGATATATAGAGTAGATTATGTAGATATAGAGAGTGGATTATTGAGATATGGAGATATAGAGAGTGGATTATGGAGATATGGAGAGTGGATTATAGAGATATAGAGAGTAGATTATGGAGATATAGAGAGTGGATTATGGAGATATGTAGATATAGAGAGTGGATTATGATGATATATAGAGTGGATTATGGAGATATATACAATGGATTATAGAGATATAGAGAGTGGATTATGGAGATATAGAGATATAGAGAGTGGATTGTGGAGATATGGAGATATAGAGAGTGGATTATGGAGATGTATAGAGTTGATTATGGAGATGCAGAGAGTGGATTATGGAGATATAGAGAGTGGATTATGGAGATATAGAGAGTGGATTATGGATATATAGAGAGTGGATTATGGAGATATATAGAGTGGATTATGGAGATATATAGAGTGGATTATGGATATATAGAGAGTGGATTATGGATATATAGAGAGTGGATTATGGAGATATATAGAGTGGATTATGGAGATATATAGAGTGGATTATGGATATATAGAGAGTGGATTATGGAGATATATAGAGTGGATTATGGAGATATAGAGATATTCAAGGTCGGGGCAGACAGATTCAAGGTCAGGGCAGACAGATTCAAGGTCAGGGCAGACAGATTCAAGGTCAAGGCAGACAGATTCAAGGTCAGGGCAGACAGATTCACGGTCAGGGCAGACAGATTCACGGTCAGGGCAGGCAGAATGATCAGACAGGAGGGAAAGTAGTCCAGAGTCAGGCAGGAGTCAAAACCAGGAAGACGATTAAAAACAGAATAGAAAAGGAGTCCGGGGAAAAACACTCTAGTTGACTAAACATACAAGACAAACTGGCACAGAGAGACAGGAAACACAGGGATAAATACACTGGTACAGAGAGACAGGAAACACAGGGATAAATACACTGACAGGAAACACAGGGATAAATACACTGGGACAGACAGAGATAAATACACTGGTTGACTAAACATACAGGACAGAGAGACAGGAAACACAGGGATAAATACACTGGGACAGAGAGACAGGAACACAGGGATAAATACACTGGTTGACAGACAAACTGGCACAGAGAGACAGGAAACACAGGGATAAATACACTGGTACAGAGAGACAGGAAACACAGGGATAAATACACTGGTACAGAGAGACAGGAACACAGGGATAAATACACTGGTTGACTAAACATACAGGACAAACTGGCACTGAGAGACAGGAAACACAGGGATAAATACACTGGGACAGAGAGACAGGAAACACAGGGATAAATACACTGGGACAGAGAGACAGGAAACACAGGGATAAATACACTGGTACAGAGAGACAGGAAACACAGGGATAAATACACTGGTACAGAGAGACAGGAAGCACAGGGATAAATACACTGGTACAGAGAGACAGGAAACACAGGGATAAATACACTGGCACAGAGAGACAGGAAACACAGGGATACATACACTGGTACAGAGAGACAGAAAACACAGGGATAAATATACTGGCAGAGAGAGACAGGAAACACAGGGATAAATACACTGGTACAGAGAGACAGGAAACACAGGGATAAATACACTGGTACAGAGAGACAGGAAACACAGGGATAAATACACTGGCAGAGAGAGACAGGAAACACAGGGATAAATACACTGGTACAGAGAGACAGGAAACACAGGGATAAATACACTGACACAGAGAGACAGGAAACACATGGATAAATACACTGGCACAGAGAGACAGGAAACACAGGGATAAATACACTGGTACAGAGAGACAGGAAACACAGGGATAAATACACTGGTACAGAGAGACAGGAAACACAGGGATAAATACACTGGTTGACTAAACATACAGGACAAACTGGCACTGAGAGACAGGAAACACAGGGATAAATACACTGGTACAGAGAGACATAAAACACAGGGATAAATACACTGGGACAGAGAGACAGGAAACACAGGGATAAATACACTGGTACAGAGAGACCTGGTGTCCCAGGTCTAAATCAGTCCCTGATTAGAGGAGAGGAATGAAAACAAGCAATTGAAACTGGCTTCCAGAGTTGAATTGAAGGCGAACATAGTATTAAAATGAGCACTTCTTCATTCTTAGAGTGTAACTATAAACTATGTTTAACTAACTGGAGCGCCAGCTGAATCACACCAAAAAGGAAAAGTACTCAAATTGTGATAACAAAATGTAGAAATATCTCACAGTTGCAGTATGAAATGCTTCACAGTGGCTAACCTTAGAAAGTAATTTGTCTCAATGTACATTTCTTGTCATTCCAGTTGAAGGAAAGTAATTAAGTTGTGTGTGTTTTCTGCTATCCAGCCTTCTTCTGCTTCTTTAAAAAAATTAATGTTTCTTTAGACTTTTTTTGTGGGGGGAGAAACTAGGTCAGGCAATTTCTACATGAATATAAATGTAGATTTGTAGACATGTAGATATTTTAAATGTAGATTTCGACAGTTACTTGGATGTGTTTTCAGTTGTCCTTTTGTATTGGAGTGGTTTTCTGTCGACAGAGACTCTCACTATTTATGTTCAATTTTGATCAAAATAGAATGAATGTGTAGAAGGGACACAGATACTCTGAACTCAATTCTAACAAGTCAGAGGTGATCATCTCTCCTACATTATCCTCCCCGCTGCATGTCTCCATAGAACCATGTATAAGTACAAATACTAGATGCTATTGGTGTGTGGTGAGTGACCTCTCCTGTTCTCTCTTACTCTGTCTCTCTGTCTCTGTCTCTCCCTCTTGCTCTCTCTCTCTCTCTCTCTCTCTCTCTCTCTCTCTCTCTCTCTCTCTCTCTCTCTCTCTCTCTCTCTCTCTCTCTCTCTCTCTCTCTCTCTCTCTCTCTCTCTCTCTCTCTCTCCCGATTGCTCTCTCTCTCCCTCTCTCTCTATCCCTCTTGCTTTCTCTCTCTCCCTCTTGCTCCTGCGCTCTCTCTCTCTCCCTCTTGCTCTCTCTCTCTCTCCCTCTCCCTCTTGCTCTCTCTCTCTCTCTCTCTCTCTCTCTCTCTCTCTCTCTCTCTCTCTCTCTCTCTCTCTCTCTCTCCCTCTCTCTCTCTCCCTCTTGCTTTCCCTCTCTCTCCCTCTTGCTCCTGCTCTCTCTCTCTCTCTCTCCCTCTTGCTCTCTCTCTCTCTCTCTCTCTCTCTCTCTCTCTCTCTCTCTCTCTCTCTCTCTCTCTCTCTCTCTCTCTCTCTCTCTCTCTCTTCCTTCTCTCTCTTCCTTCTCTCTCTCTCTCTCCTCCTAGCTGAGTGTGGATCCTCAGTGACTGGCATGCAGGGAGTGCTGCTGTCTCCTAACTACCCAGGTTACTATGGGAACCACCACGAGTGTATCTACTCTATACAGACCCAGCCAGGCAAAGGCATCCAGCTCCGAGCACGAGACTTCAGACTGGAGGACGATGACATGCTCAAAGTGAGGGGGGCAAAGAGCGTGTGTGTGTGTGTGTGTGTGTGTGTGTGTGTGTGTGTGTGTGTGTGTGTGTGTGTGTGTGTGTGTGTGTGTGTGTGTGTGTGTGTGTGTGTGTGTGTGTGTGTGTGTGTGTGTGTGTGTGTGTGTGTGTGTGTGTGTGTGTGTGTGTGTGTGTGTGTGTGTGTGTGTGTGTGTGTGTGTGTGTGTGTGTGTGTGTGTGATAGAGGAATTCTAAATTCCTGTGTGTTTTGTAGCCAAAACCAAATTCACACTCTTATCTATTTCATGATACGTTGTAAGTTTATCATTTGCATGAATTAGCAAGAGACCAGTCTTAAAAACAAGTTCAGCATTTATTCTTGATGAGTACTGACCCAAAATACAAAGAACATTACATTTTAAAGAGAGAACATAGAATGACATCATCAGTTTCACACTCTCTCCCATCCTCACAATAGTGTTTTTTTATTTATTTTACCTTTATTTAACCAGGCAAGTCAGTTAAGAACAAATTCTTATTGTCAATGACAGCCTGGGAACAGTGGGTTAACTGCCTGTTCAGGGGCAGAACAACAGATTTGTACCTTGTCAGCTCGGGGATTTGAACTTGCAACCTTCCGGTTACTAGTCCAATGCTCTAACCACTAGTCTACCCTGCCGCCTCTACACTCTAACCACTAGGCTACCCTGCCGCCTCTACACTCTAACCACTAGGCTACCCTGCCGCGTAGTGTATTCAGGTCTGGAGATCTTCTTCCCCTCATAAAACTACATTCCAACCTGTCTAAAAGATACACTTCTCTCCACTGATGGAACACCACCCAAACATTCTTATCTGTCTGAAAAGCTATCTCATCTCTCCCCCTTAAACCCGCAAGGTACAGACAATTAATTTGTTTTTAATTACATTTTCAGTAACAACTTAACCAAGAGCCCATACATTTCATATCATAACATAATAGTATCAGAATAAATGTTTTTAATTGAAATGTATACATTATTAATCATTTCATCTATAATTTCCTTCAACAGTGTGTGCTGGGCGTCATGAACCCATTATTTTCTAGCGAGCACTAAGTATGTAATATAATAATAATATAATAAGATATGCCATTTAGCAGACGCTTTTATCCAAAGCGACTTACAGTCATGTGTGCATACATTCTACGTATGGATGGTCCCGGGGATCGAACCCACTACCCTGGCGTTACAAGCGCCATGCTCTACCAACTGAGCTACAGAAGGACCACATGTAATGATGGGAGCGATGAATTGCATTGGGACTTGGATTACTATTAGTGTCATTTATGAACATTTGAACATCTTGGCCATGTCCTGTTATAATCTCCACCTGGCACAGCCAGAAGAGGACTGGCCACACCTCATAGCCTGGTTCCTCTCTAGGTTTCTTCCTAGGTTTTGGCCTTTCTAGCCACTGTGCTTCTACACCTGCATTGCTTGCTGTTTTGGGGTTTTAGGCTGGGTTTCTGTACAGCACTTTGAGATATCAGCTGATGTACGAAGGGCTATATAAATACATTTGATTTGATTTGATTAGCATTGGCACTTGAATTGGCATTGGGGCTTTGATTATTGTTGGGAATGGGATTTGCACCTGGCACCTGTTTTGGCATTGAAATTGGATTTGCACTTGGATTGGAATTGGGACTTGGAATGTATTGGTACTTGGAATGTCATTGGTACTTGGAATGTCATTGGTACTTGGAATGTCATTGGTACTTGGAATGTCATTGGTACTTGGAATGTCATTGGCACTTGGAATGTCATTGGTACTTGGAATGTCATTGGTACTTGGAATGTCATTGGCACTTGGAATGTCATTGGCACTTGGAATGTCATTGGTACTTGGCATGTCATTGGTACTTGGAATGTCATTGGCACTTGGAATGTCATTGGTACTTGGAATGTCATTGGTACTTGGAATGTCATTGGTACTTGGAATGTCATTGGTACTTGGAATGTCATTGGTACTTGGAATGTCATTGGCACTTGGAATGTCATTGGTACTTGGAATGTCATTGGTACTTGGAATGTCATTGGTACTTGGATTGGAACCAGTGCAATGGTCAGATGCCATGGAAATATAGATCCTTGGCCTTGCACACCAGTGGGAAACAGAATCATAAGACAATAAACCAAGCACACATCAAAATCTACAATGAAATTGTTCATTGACTACAAAATCAACATTTTACAATCTCAGTCTCCAGTTTCGAAGCCGTTTGAAAAGCTGTTGGTTTGTTTTGAAGAGGACCGTCCATGAGACAGGATGGATTTCAAGGATCTGGAAAGATTCTGAATGTCTTCTCCAATCTCATGAAACAATTTAAGAAAAGGCTCAGTGTCGTTATCCTCGCGAGGGAATGATGATGATGAGAAAACACGGGTGACAAAAATGTTGCCCCCATTTGTGAGATTACCTGTTAAACATCATCTCTTTGTCTGAGGTATAAAATAATAATAAATAAAATAATATATTTTCCAAAACATTAAGAACATATATGTATGATTTATTTTATATTTATATATTTTTTTATATTTATATTTTATATTTTATTTTATACAGTGGGGCAAAAAAGTATTTAGTCAGCCACCAATTGTGCAAGTTCTCCCACTTAAAAAGATGAGAGAGGCCTGTAATTTACATCATAGGTACACTGTCCTTTGACAGCTCCTTGGTCTTGGCCATAGTGGAGTTTGGAGTGTGACTGTTTGAGGTTGTGGACAGGTGTCTTTTATACTGATAACAAGTTCAAACAGGTGCCATTAATACAGGTAATGAGTGGAGGACAGAGGAGCCTCTTAAAGAAGAAGTTACAGGTCTGTGAGAGCCAGAAATCTTGCTTGTTTGTAGGTGACAAAATACATTTTTTCCACCATAATTTGTAAATACATTCATAAAAAAATCCTACAATGTGATTTTCTGGATTTTTTTCCCTCATTTTGTCTGTCATAGTTGAAGTGTACCTATGATGAAAATTACAGGCCTCTCTCATATTTTTAAGTGGGAGAACTTGCACAATTGGTGGCTGACTAAATACTTTTTTGCCCCACTGTATATATTACTTTCAAACATTGGCAGTATTAGTTGATTTAAAAATGTCCATCTCCTTCTCTCTCTCTCTCTCTCTGTCTCTGTCTCTGTCTCTGTCTCCCTGTCTCTGTCTCCCTCTCTCTGCCCGTCTCTCCCTGTAGGTGTTTGATGGTAATAGTAACCAGGCCCGTCTGTTGGGTGTTTTCTCTGGGACTGAGCTGCAGGACAACACTCTGAACTCCACATCCAGCTCCATGTGGTTGGAGTTCATCAGCAACGCAGAGAACACCAGCAAGGGTTTTCAGTTACACTTTACTAGTGAGTAACACACACGCACACACACACACACACACACACACACACACACACACACACACACACACACACACACACACACACACACACACACACACACACACACACACACACACACACACACACACACACACACACCTTCCTCTCAGCTTTTATTTAATCCGTCTTCTCTCTTTATCCCTCCATCTTCTCTCTTTATCCCTCCGTCTTCTATCTCTATCCCTCTGTCTTCTCTCTTTATCCCTTTGTCTTCTCTCTCTATCCCTCTGTCTTCTCTTTGTCCCTCCGTCTTCTCTCTTTATCCCTCCGTCTTCTCTTTATCCCTCCGTCTTCTCTCTTTATCCCTCCGTCTTCTCTTTATCCCTCCGTCTTCTCTCTTTATCCCTATGTCTTCTCTCTTTATCCCTCCACGTCTTCTCTCTCCATCCCTCCGTCTTCTCTCCCTATCCCTCTGTCTTCTCTCTTTATCCCTACGTCTTCTCTCTTTATCCCTACATCTTCTCTCTTCATCCCTACGTCTTCTCTCTTTATCCCTCCGTCTTCTCTCTCCATCCCTCTGTCTTCTCTCTTTATCCCTACGTCTTCTCTCTCCATCCCTCCGTCTTCTCTCCGTCTTCTCTCTCCATCCCTCCGTCTTCTCTCTTTATCCCTCCGTCTTCTCTCTTTATCCCTCCGTCTTCTCTCTTTATCCCTCCGTCTTATCTCTTTATCCCTACGTCTTCTCTCTTTATCCCTCCGTCTTCTCTCTTTATCCCTCTGTATTCTCTCTTTATCCCTCCGTCTTCTCTCTTTATTCCTCTGTCTTCTCTCTCTATCCTTCCGTCTTCTCTCTCCATCCCTCCGTCTTCTCTCTTTATCCCTCCGTCTTCTCTCTCCATCCTTCCGTCTTCTCTCTCCATCCCTCCGTCTTCTCTCTTTATCCCTCCGTCTTCTCTCTTTATCCCTCCGTCTTCTCTTTATCCCTCCGTCTTCTCTCTTTATCCCTCCGTCTTCTCTCTTTATCCCTCCGTCTTCTCTCTCCATCCCTCCGTCTTCTCTCTTTATCCCTCCGTCTTCTCTCTCCATCCCTCCGTCTTCTCTCTCCATCCCTCCGTCTTCTCTCTTCATCCCTCCGTCTTCTCTCTCCATCCCTCCGTCTTCTCTCTTTATCCCTCCGTCTTCTCTCTTTATCCTTCCGTCTTCTCTCTCCATCCCTCTGTCTTCTCTCTTTATCCCTCCGTCTTCTCTCTTTATCCCTCCGTCTTCTCTCTTTATCCTTCCATCTTCTCTCTCCATCCCTCCGTCTTCTCTCTTCATCCCTCCGTCTTCTCTCTTTATCCCTCCGTCTTCTCTCTATCCCTACGTCTTCTCTCTTTATCCCTCCGTCTTCTCTCTTTATCCCTCCGTCTTCTCTCTCCATCCCTCCGTCTTCTCTCTTTATCCCTCCATCTTCTCTCTTTATCCTTCCGTCTTCTCTCTCCATCCCTCCGTCTTCTCTATCCATCCCTCCGTCTTCTCTCTATCCCTTCGTCTTCTCTATCCATCCCTCCGTCTTCTCTCTATCCCTCCGTCTTCTCTCTCTGTCCCTCCGTCTTCTCTCTATCCCTCTGTCTTCTCTCTTTGTCCCTTCGTCTTCTCTCTCTATCCCTCCGTCTTCTCTATCCATCCCTCTGTCTTCTCTCTTTGTCCCTTCGTCTTCTCTATCCATCCCTCCGTCTTCTCTATCCATCCCTCCGTCTTCTCTCTATCCCTCCGTCTTCTCTCTTTTTTTCCCCCCGTTCTGCAGGTTTTGATCTGTTGAAGTGTGAGGACCCGGGTGTTCCTCAGTTTGGTTATAAGAGAGAAGATAAGGGTCACTTCGCTGGCAGCACCGTGTGCTATAGCTGTGACCCAGGATACACCCTGAAGGGACCCCAGATCCTGACCTGTTTGAGGGGGGAGAGGAGAGCCTGGGATAGCCCCCTGCCCCAATGTGTTGGTAAGTGTACAGACAGGCTGTTTGCGTGTTGGGGAGGTGTGTGGGGGGTCAATCACAAAACCCCCTTCCATTATGAGGGAAACCACAAAACTGACCTAAGATCAATATTTAAGGACACCATCTGACCTAAGATCAATATTTAAGGACACCATCTGACCTAAGGTCAGTATTTAAGGTCACCATCTGACCTAAGGTCAGTATTTAAGGTCACCATCTGACCTAAGGTCAGTATTTAAGGTCACCATCTGACCTAAGGTCAGTATTTAAGGTCACCATCTGACCTAAGGTCAGTATTTAAGGTCACCATCTGACCTAAGGTCAGTATTTAAGGTCACCATCTGACCTAAGGTCAGTATTTAAGGTCACCATCTGACCTAAGGTCAGTATTTAAGGGCACCATCCTACTCCATTCTTGCCTCTGCTCTCATCCACCTCCCTATTGAATAATGCAGTGGTCCACTTTGACTTTCACCCTGTTTTGTATGAGTCTTACTCTATAATAAACTGTGGAGAGAGAGGGGGTTGGGGGGGTGGCACACTTAAGTTTTCAATAGCAAAACACACACACGCGCACACAAAAACACACACACCCTGCCTCACACACACACACACACACACACACACACACACACACACACACACACACACACACACACACACACACACACACACACACACACACACACACACACACACACACACACACACACACACACACACACACCCTGCCTCAAACACACACACACACACACACACACACACACACACACACACACACACACACACACACACACACACACACACACACACACACACACACACACACACACACACACACACACACACACACACACACACACACACACACCCTGCCTCTCACACACACACACACACGCACACACACACACAGACCCTGCTACACAAACACAAACACACACGCACACACATATTCCGTTCTCAGTTTGTGTGGATGTTAAATAGAGTGTGTTATGATGTTCTCACAGGCTGTTCTGTGTCGTCCATAGACTCCTCTCTCACACAGCTCACCTGAGTGTGCAGGAGGTTGGATAAGGACACACATCATTACAGACACAGCAATGTCATTTCCAAAAGGGGCATGTCCGCCTTTTAAAGCCAAATGACAGATATACAGTTGGGTGAAAGGAAACAGCAGGGTGTTTTTTCTTGATAAAAGACCTCTTTATTCTCTCGTTGTCCTTCTTCTCAGTGCAAACATGTATTTTTGAGGGGAGACATTCAAGAGGAGCTGAGCATCATTTGGTTGTTTTGACGGGGAGGGAGGGAGGTTGAAGTATCAATGTATCAACATGGCAGCCGATTGTCGCGCCATCCTCGTCATCACCATCAACCCTCGTCATCATCATCATCTTGCCATTCTCTTTGAAGAAGGAGTGGTGTGCTATTCTCCCTCTCCCTCTCCTCCCCTCTCTGTCCTTCTCCTCCCCTCTTTCTCTCCTTCTCCTCCCCTCTTTCTCTCCTTCTCCTCCCCTCTTTCTCTCCCTCTCCTCCCCTCTTTCTCTCCCTCTCCTCCCCTCTTTCTCTCCCTCTCCTCCCCTCTTTCTCTCCCTCTCCTCCCCTCTTTCTCTCCCTCTCCCTCCATCTTTCTCTCCTTCTCCTCCCCTCTTTCTCTCCTTCTCCTCCCCTCTTTCTCTCCCTCTCCTCCCTCTTTCTCTCCCTCTTTCTCTCCTTCTCCTCCCCTCTTTCTCTCCCTCTCCTCCCCTCTTTCTCTCCCTCTTTCCCTCCCTCTCCTCCCCTCTTTCTCTCCCTCTCCTCCCCTCTTTCTCTCCCTCTTTCCCTCCCTCTCCTCCCCTCTTTCTCTCCCTCTCCTCCCCTCTTTCTCTCACTCTCCCTCCATCTTTCTCTCCTTCTCCTCCCCTCTTTCTCTCCCTCTCCTCCCCTCTTTCTCTCCTTCTCCCCTCTTTCTCTCCCTCTCCTCCCCTCTTTCTCTCCCTCTCCCTCCATCTTTCTCTCCTTCTCCTCCCCTCTTTCTCTCCTTCTCCTCCCCTCTTTCTCTCCCTCTCCTCCCCTCTTTCTCTCCCTCTTTCTCTCCTTCTCCTCCCCTCTTTCTCTCCCTCTCCTCCCCTCTTTCTCTCCCTCTCCCTCCATCTTTCTCTCCTTCTCCTCCCCTCTTTCTATCCTTCTCCTCCCCTCTTTCTCTCCCTCTCCTCCCCTCTTTCTCTCCCTCTTTCCCTCCCTCTCCTCCCCTCTTTCTCTCCCTCTTTCCCTCCCTCTCCTCCCCTCTTTCTCTCCTTCTCCTCCCCTCTTTCTCTCCCTCTCCTCCCCTCTTTCTCTCCCTCTTTCTCTCCCTCTCCTCCCCTCTTTCTCTCCCTCTCCTCCCCTCTTTCTCTCCCTCTTTCTCTCCCTCTCCTCCCCTCTTTCTCTCCCTCTCCTCCCCTCTTTCTGTCCCTCTCCTCCCCTCTTTCTGTCCCTCTCCTCCCCTCTTTCTCTCCCTCTCCTCCCCTCTTTCTCTCCCTCTCCTCCCCTCTTTCTCTCCCTCTTTCTCTCCCTCTCCTCCCCTCTTTCTGTCCCTCTCCTCCCTCTTTCTCTCCCTCTCCTCCCCTCTTTCTCTCCCTCTCCTCCCCTCTTTCTCCCCTCTTTCTCTCCCTCTCCTCCCCTCTTTCTCTCCCTCTCCCTCCATCTTTCTCTCCTTCTCCTCCCCTCTTTCTCTCCTTCTCCTCCCCTCTTTCTCTCCCTCTCCTCCCCTCTTTCTCTCCCTCTTTCCCTCCCTCTCCTCCCCCTTTCTCTCCCTCTTTCCCTCCCTCTCCT
Source organism: Oncorhynchus gorbuscha (assembly GCF_021184085.1). Lineage (NCBI taxonomy): Eukaryota > Metazoa > Chordata > Actinopteri > Salmoniformes > Salmonidae > Oncorhynchus > Oncorhynchus gorbuscha. Next base: position 63,989,652 of record NC_060196.1, read on the forward strand.
CCCCTCTTTCTCTCCTTCTCCTCCCCTTTCTCTCCCTCTCCTCCCCTCTTTCTCTCCCTCTTTCTCTCCCTCTCCTCCCCTCTTTCTCTCCCTCTCCTCCCTTCTTTCTCTCCCTCTTTCTCTCCCTCTCCTCCCCTCTTTCTCTCCCTCTCCTCCCCTCTTTCTGTCCCTCTCCTCCCCTCTTTCTGTCCCTCTCCTCCCCTCTTTCTCTCCCTCTCCTCCCCTCTTTCTCTCCCTCTCCTCCCCTCTTTCTCTCCCTCTTTCTCTCCCTCTCCTCCCCTCTTTCTGTCCCTCTCCTCCCCTCTTTCTCTCCCTCTCCTCCCCTCTTTCTCTCCCTCTCCTCCCCTCTTTCTCTCCCTCTCCTCCCCTCTTTCTCTCACTCTCCCTCCATCTTTCTCTCCTTCTCCTCCCCTCTTTCTCTCCTTCTCCTCTCCTCTTTCTGTCCTTCTCCTATTCTACATATCCCAGTACCACCATCCAACAGGATACATTATATACTACATATCCCACCATTCAACAGGATACATTATATACTACATATCCCACCATCCAACAGGATACATTATATACTACATATCCCACCATCCAACAGGATACATTATATACTACATATCCCAGTACCACCATCCAACAGGATACATTATATACTACATATCCCACCATTCAACAGGATACATTATATACTACATATCCCACCATCCAACAGGATACATTATATACTACATATCCCAGTACCACCATCCAACAGGATACATTATATACTACATATCCCAGTACCACCATTCAACATGATAAATGACTCCAACCCTATCAGCAGTATTAACCACAGGAAATATACCCTGATAGATAAATAGTACCTGTTGTTGTAAAGTTCCTGTTGTTGTAAAGTAGCTGTTATTGTAAAGTAGCTGTTATCGTAATGTAGCTGTTATTGTAAAGTTCCTGTTATTGTAAAGTTCCTGTTGTTGTAAAGTACCTGTTATTGTAAAGTTACTGTTACTGTAAATTCCTGTTGTTGTTGTAAAGTACCTGTTATTGTAAAGTACCTTTTATTGTAAAGTATCTGTTATTGTAAAGTACCTGTTGTTGTTAAGTACTTGTGTAATCTTGCAAGTCAGACGTGATGTTGCCGTAGAGACAGAGGGGTCGTCACTATCTCTAGGTATTAAACCATCAGACGTGATGTTGCCGTAGAGACAGAGGGGTCATCACTATCTCTAGGTATTAATCCATCAGACGTGATGTTGCCGTAGAGACAGAGGGGTCATCACTATCTCTAGGTATTAATCCATCAGACGTGATGTTGCCGTAGAGACAGAGGGGTCGTCACTATCTCTAGGTATTAAACCATCAGACGTGATGTTGCCGTAGAGACAGAGGGGTCTTCACTATCTCTAGGTATTAAACCATCAGACGTGATGTTGCCGTAGAGACATCAGACGTGATGTTGCCGTAGAGACAGAGGGGTCGTCACTATCTCTAGGTATTAAACCATCAGACGTGATGTTGCTGTAGAGACAGAGGGGTCGTCACTATCTCTAGGTATTAAACCATCAGACGTGATGTTGCCGTAGAGACATCAGACGTGATGTTGCCGTAGAGAGAGAGGGGTCGTCACTATCTCTAGGTATTAAACCATCAGACGTGATGTTGCCGTAGAGACAGAGGGGTCGTCACTATCTCTAGGTATTAAACCATCAGACGTGATGTTGCCGTAGAGACAGAGGGGTCGTCACTATCTCTAGGTATTAAACAAGATGTTGCCGTAGAGACAGAGGGGTCGTCACTATCTCTAGGGATTAAACCATCAGACGTGATGTTGCCGTAGGTTATAAGACACAACTGGGTGTTTTAATGTTCACTTCTCTTATCAATGCTGCTGATGGAGGACATTAACTCCATTATTTCACTTTATATTGACAACGTGACACGAACACCACATAATGAATCATACATTAATATTCATTAATATTCATTTATTAAATGAAGTAGACTTCAAAGTATCACTTTAAGGATATTATAATCATATACTGATATATTCCTTCCTTCCTTCCTTCCTTCCTTCCTTCCTTCCTTCCTATCTCTTTCTCTCGCTGTCTCTTTTGCTTTCTCGCTCTTTCTATCTCTCCCTATCTCTCTCCATATCTCTCTCCATATCTCTCTCCATATCTCTCTCCATATCTCTCTCCATATCTCCATATCTCTCTCTCTCTCTCTCTCTCTCTCTCTCTCTCTCTCTCTCTCTCTCTCTCTCTCTCTCTCTCTCTCTCTCTCTCTCTCTCTCTCTCTCTCTCTCTCTCTCTCTCTCTCTCTCTCTCTCTCCTCTCCCTCTCCCTCTCCCTCTCCCTCTCCCTCTCCCTCTCTATTGCAGTGCATGCTGGGAGTTTGAGTGTCTGGTGTGTAGTAGTGATGGGCATTCTGGCTCAGCTCACCAGAAAGAGACGCCTCTTTAAAAAGAAATAGTCTAACAGTTTGCGATAGTTTGTGTAGTAGTGATTTGACTATGATTGTGATTAAAACAATTCTAATTGAATTATTGACTGAAATCATACTCTATCTTAACCACAATGTACGGTATTTGAAAATGCATTGGTTTGTAATGATAAAGAATGATATTAAACATTTGCATTTAAAGTATAACTTATTTCATGTATATAAACAAAGTGCATATAAATCTGACCATTAAAAACAAACACAATCTGAACAGTATAATAGAATATTGCACCATATCAAAGAAAAATAAATAACAACGTGAAAAACTGCAGCATCCCACTTAAAACATTAAACTGGTCCCTCTTTTCTCTCTCTCTTCTTTATTGTCCTGTTATAACCAGCAGCACACAGCAACGCTGACCATATTCTGTGAGAGATTTGCATTCAGAAATACAAGCTGCCTCGCTTTCAAGGGGCTGATGCGGTTTCTTTTCTCAGTAATTATTTGTCCCATTTTTTGAGAAGACTCTCTCAGAGGGAACGGATGTGGCCACTATGCAGAGTATCCCTGTCATGACAATGGCCAGGGTAGGGATTCTTTGGCTCAAGAAACCGCTTCAACATATAAAATGTTGAATTCCACCTTGTAGTGGCAGTCTTGTTTAGGCCTCAGCTCAGGCATCCTCATCTGGTGTTGTGTAGACTTTAGTTTTTCAGCTGTGCTCCTGTTGAAGTATTCCACAGCTGCTTTCACTTTGTCCACAGTGGGCTTCATCTCCTTCAGAGCATCTCCTACAATCAGGCTGATTGTATTGGCAAGACATGGATGATGGGTCCATGTTAACGGCTTTGGTTGTGTTAGCTGCATTGTCGCTAACACAACAGACCAGATCACTAGCAGGCCTACTTGACTGAGTGGATATATCACCACGTGTGGAGGTTCTGGTCCACCACTATTACTAGCAGGCCCGCTAGTTTCTGGAAGCTCCGCTACAGCTTCACAGTTGGGTGCACAGTTCACATATGCTGGTGTAGGTTGTGCGTGGAACCAGCTTTATATGAGATTTTGTTTTGGCAAATTCTACACTGTGCTCTAACATTCTCTATATTATTAAAATGCATCCAAATACTACTGCTTCCGACTCGTTTTCACAGCTGTTGTTTTCACAGCTGTTCTTCCTGTCTCTCATCGGATGCTAAGTGTGTGACTGTGAGTGAGTCGGCTCGGCCCCTCCCTCACACATATTTGGTTCTTTGGTTGACACTGCATGTCTGATTGACAGGAACAACCGGCGAGGCTGTTAGTCTGAGCAGACAGTAGGAACGAATATGTGGCAATTGAGCATTTAGGCCTATATTATTAAAAAATATTATATTATATATTATAAATCATTCTTTGAATTTTTTCACCAACGTTCACCTACAGGAGCCGGTTCCCAACGTTCACCTACAGGAGCCGGTTCCCAACGTTCACCTACAGGAGCCGGTTCCCAACGTTCACCTACAGGAGCCGGGTCCCAACGTTCACCTACAGGAGCCGGGTCCCAACGTTCACCTACAGGAGCCGGTTCCCAACGTTCACCTACAGGAGCCGGTTCCCAACGTTCACCTACAGGAGCCGGTTCCCAACGTTCACCTACAGGAGCCGGTTCCCAACGTTCACCTACAGGAGCCGGTTCCCAACGTTCACCTACAGGAGCCGGTTCCCAACGTTCACCTACAGGAGCCGGGTCCCAACGTTCACCTACAGGAGCCGGTTCCCAACGTTCACCTACAGGAGCCGGTTCCCAACGTTCACCTACAGGAGCCGGTTCCCAACGTTCACCTACAGGAGCCGGTTCCCAACGTTCACCTACAGGAGCCGGTTCCCAACGTTCACCTACAGGAGCCGGTTCCCAACGTTCACCTACAGGAGCCGGTTCCCAACGTTCACCTACAGGAGCCGGTTCCCAACGTTCACCTACAGGAGCCGGTTCCCAACGTTCACCTACAGGAGCCGGTTCCCAACGTTCACCTACAGGAGCCGGTTCCCAACGTTCACCTACAGGAGCCGGTTCCCAACGTTCACCTACAGGAGCCGGTTCCCAACGTTCACCTACAGGAGCCGGTTCCCAACGTTCACCTACAGGAGCCGGTTCCCAACGTTCACCTACAGGAGCCGGTTCCCAACGTTCACCTACAGGAGCCGGTTCCCAACGTTCACCTACAGGAGCCGGTTCCCAGCCACCTACAGGAGCCGGTTCCCAACGTTCACCTACAGGAGCCGGTTCCCAACGTTCACCTACAGGAGCCGGTTCCCAACGTTCACCTACAGGAGCCGGTTCCCAACGTTCACCTACAGGAGCCGGTTCCCAACGTTCACCTACAGGAGCCGGTTCCCAACGTTCACCTACAGGAGCCGGTTCCCAACGTTCACCTACAAGAGCCGGTTCCCAACGTTCACCTACAGGAGCCGGTTCCCAACGTTCACCTACAGGAGCCGGTTCCCAACGTTCACCTACAGGAGCCGGTTCCCAACGTTCACCTACAGGAGCCAGTTCCCAACGTTCACCTACAAGAGCCGGGTCCCAACGTTCACCTACAAGAGCCGGTTCCCAACGTTCACCTACAGGAGCCGGTTCCCAACGTTCACCTACAAGAGCCAGGTCCCAACGTTCACCTACAAGAGCCAGGTCCCAACGTTCACCTACAAGAGCCAGGTCCCAACGTTCACCTACAAGATCAAATCAAATCAAATCAAATTTATTTATATAGCCCTTCGTACATCAGCTGATATCTCAAAGTGCTGTACAGAAACCCAGCCTAAAACCCCAAACAGCAAACAATGCAGGTGTAAAAGCACGGTGGCTAGGAAAAACTCCCTAGAAAGGCCAAAACCTAGGAAGAAACCTAGAGAGGAACCGGGCTATGTGGGGTGGCCAGTCCTCTTCTGGCTGTGCCGGGTAGAGATTATAACAGAACATGACCAAGATGTTCAAATGTTCATAAATGACCAGCATGGTCAAATAATAATAAGGCAGAACAGTTGAAACTGGAGCAGCAGCACAGTCAGGTGGACTGGGGACAGCAAGGAGCCATCATGTCAGGTAGTCCTGGGGCACGGTCCTAGGGCTCAGGTCCTCCGAGAGAGAGAAAGAAAGAGAGAATTAGAGAGAGCATATGTGGGGTGGCCAGTCCTCTTCTGGCTGTGCCGGGTGGAGATTATAACAGAACATGGCCAAGATGTTCAAATGTTCATAAATGACCAGCATGGTTGAATAATAGTAAGGCAGAACAGTTGAAACTGGAGCAGGAGCATGGCCAGGTGGACTGGGGACAGCAAGGAGTCCTCATGTCAGGTAGTCCTGGGACATGGTCCTAGGGCCCAGGCCAGTTGAAACTGGAGCAGCAGCATGGCCAGGTGGACTGGGGACAGCAAGGAGTCATCATGTCAGGTAGTCCTGGGGCATGGTCCTAGGGCTCAGGTCCTCCGAGAGAGAGAAAGAAAGAGAGAAGGAGAGAATTAGAGAACGCACACTTAGATTCACACAGGACACCGAATAGGACAGGAGAAGTACTCCAGATAAACAAACTGACCCTAGCCCCCCGACACATAAACTACTGCAGCATAAATACTGGAGGCTGAGACAGGAGGGGTCAGGAGACACTGTGGCCCCATCCGAGGACACCCCCGGACAGGGCCAAACAGGAAGGATATAACCCCACCCACTTTGCCAAAGCACAGCCCCCACACCACTAGAGCCAGGTCCCAACGTTCACCTACAAGAGCCAGGTCCCAACGTTCACCTACAGGAGCCAGGTCCCAACGTTCACCTACAAGAGCCGGTTCCCAACATTCACCTACAAGAGCCGCCTCCCAACGTTCACCTACAGGAGCCAGGTCCCAACGTTCACCTACAAGAGCCGGTTCCCAACATTCACCTACAAGAGCCGCCTCCCAACGTTCACCTACAAGAGCTGCCTCCCAAAGTTCACCTACAGGAGCCGGCTCTTAGAGCCGTCTTGTTCGCGAATGACCCATCACTAGTGTGGGGGACTCTGTCCTAACTTTTTTTAATTGATTCTGTCCTTTGTCTTTTCTTTCAATTTGTATTTTCTATGGTGGATAATGTTTGTTTTGGTACTATGGTTAATGCACTATTTGTTTTTGCTGATTATTTATTTATCCACAGAAGAGGACAGAGTTTTAGTTTCCTGCGGTTTGGAATGTCTGGTTTGCGCAATGGCTTTTCAGCCTAGCGCGCAGGAGACGCTGTCATTACGGTATGGATTCAGGTGTGTTCCTGAGAATGGATTTTAACTTCTTGGTGCACCCATACCGTTAGCGGGATCATTTTCGTCAACATCCGCTGAATTTCAGAGCGCAAAATTCTAAATAAATTACTCAAAATATTGAATTTTCATGAAATCAAATAAAATCAAAAATCAAATCAAATGTATTTATAAAGCCCTTTGTACATCAGCTTATATCTCTAAATTCTGTACAGAAACCCAGCCTAAAACCCCAAACAGCAAGCAATGCAGGTGTAGAAGCACGGTGGCTAGGAAAAACTCCCTAGAAAGGTCAAAACCTAGGGAGAAACCTAGAGAGGAACCAGTGCAACATAGCAAAACACAGCTTAGTTTGTTGTTAATCCACCTGGCGTGTCAGATTTCAAAAAAGCTTTATGGCGAAAGCATACCAAGCGTTTATGTAAGGACATCTCTCTCAGCAGACAAAACCTTACAAACAGCTAGCAGCAAAGTAGATTGGTCACGAAAGTCAGAAAGGCAAAAAAATGAATCGCTTACCTTTGATGATCTTTGGATGTTTGCACTCACGAGACCCACACAATAAATGTTCCTTTTGTTCCATAAAGATCATTTTTAACTTGAGCAGTCATGACGGGGCAGACGAAAAATCAAAATAGTATCCGTAAAGTTTGTAGAAACACGTCAGTAGAAACAAGATGTTTTGGTGTGGTGTTGTTTTGTATCGTGTTGTAGAGGGAAAGGTGAGTATGGTACAAGTATGCAGTACAGGATATATTTTCGTGTTTTATTTTAAGGGTGAGGTTTTAATGAAATGAGAATGTTTCATTAAAGAAAGACAACAAATCAAACTATTTCTCTCTCTCTCTCTCTCTCTCTCTCTCTCTCTCTCTCTCTCTCTCTCTCTCTCTCTCTCTCTCTCTCTCTCTCTCTCTCTTTCTCTAGCGGAGTGTGGGGGAACCATCAGGGATGAGACTACAGGTCGTATATTGTCTCCAGGTTACCCAGCTCCTTATGAACATAACCTGCACTGTGTCTGGAGCATCGAAGCAGCCCAGGGAAGCACCATCGGGTCAGTACAGATCATCTTGCTCTTTCTCTTTCTTTCTCTTTCTTTCTTTCTCCTCCCGTTGTCCTCCTCCTGCTCATCTTTTTCTTCCACATCCCCCTCCTTCTACAGCTCTTCCTCCCCAGCTTCCTCTTCCTCATTCTACTCCTCCATCCTCCTCTTCCTCTCCTCCTCCTTCCCCTCCTCCTCTTGCTCATCTTTTTCTTCCACATCCCCCTCCTTCTACAGCTCTTCCTCCCCTGCTTCCTCTTCCTCATTCTACTCCTCCATCCTCCTCTTCCTCTCCTCCTCCTTCCCCTCCTCTTTTTGCTCATCTTTTTCTTCCACATCCCCCTCCTTCTACAGCTCTTCCTCCCCTGCTTTCTCTTCCTCCTCCTCTTCCTCCTCTTCCCCATTCTACTCTACCTCCTCTTCCTCCACCCGCTCTCTCCTCCTCCTCATTCTCTATTCTCCTCCACCTCTTCCTCCCCTGGCTCCTCTTCCTCCTTTTCCTCATTCTACTCTTCCTCCTCCTCCTCTTCCTTACTGCTTGTTAGGGTTGTTGATTCAGTGGTGGATGAAGGACGTCACTTTTGAGTACTGGGCTTTACCTGAGGAATCTACAAGGCAGTGATCCATGTGTGTGTGTGCATTTGTGTGTGTGTGTGTGTGTGTGTGTGTGTGTGTGTGTGTGTGTGTGTGTGTGTGTGTGTGTGTGTGTGTGTGTGTGTGTGTGTGTGTGTGTGTGTGTGTGTGTGTGTGTGTGTGTGTGTGTGTGACCTTCCTCCCCCTCTGGTGTTCTGAGTTAATGAGTGGACGGGTGTCCTCTGTAATAGTTTGACCCGCTGTAATTTGGTGTGAAATCTGTCTGCACAAGAGAGGGCCTGTAATTGGTCAGATGCTTTAATCGGGCTGTTTATCACCCCCTTCCTCACCCCCTCACCCCTCTCCCCTCTCTCTCCCCTCTCACCCCTCTCCCCTCTCTCTCTCTCCCCTCTCATCTCTCTCCCCCTCTATATATAGAGAGGAGATATGTATGAGAGGAGATATATATAGAGAGGAGATATATATAGAGAGGAAATATAGATAGAGAGAGGAAATATAGATGGAGAGAGGAGATATAGATATATATAGAGAGGAAATATAGATAGAGAGAGGAAATATAGATAGAGAGAGGAAATATAGATGGAGAGAGGAGATATATATATATATAGAGAGGAGATATGTATAGAGAGGAGATATATATATAGAGAGGAGATATATATAGAGAGGAAATATAGATAGAGAGAGGAAATATAGATGGAGAGAGGAGATATAGATATATATAGAGAGGAAATATAGATAGAGAGAGGAAATATAGATAGAGAGAGGAAATATAGATGGAGAGAGGAGATATATATATATATAGAGAGGAGATATGTATAGAGAGGAGATATATATATAGAGAGGAGATATATATAGAGAGGAAATATAGATAGAGAGAGGAAATATAGATGGAGAGAGGAGATATAGATATATATAGAGAGGAGATATAGATAGAGAGAGGAGATATAGATATATATAGAGAGAGAGAGAGGAGATGTATAGACAGAAAGATGAGATATATGGAGAGAGATGGGTACTGACAGAGAGGACACACACACACAGACAGATTGAGGAGGGGGAGGAGATTGAGGAGGAGGAGGGGGAGGAGGTGGAGATTGAGGAGGAGGAAGGGGAGGAGATTGAGGAGGAATAGGATGGGGAGGAGGAGGGGGAGAAGGAGGAGGAGGAGGGGGAAGTTGAGGAGGTGGAGGAGGAGATTGAGGAGATTGAGGAGGAGGAGATTGAGGAGGCAGAAGGGGAGGAGATTGAGGAGGAAGAGGATGGGGAGGAGGAGAGGAGGAGGAGGAGGGCATATGTGGTTGTGCAGGGAGGTTTTGACACAGAGCAGAAAATAAAAGTTGGACAGTGAAGAAGTGGAGGATTTGACTCATTGCTTCAGGAATTTTACCTTAGTCTGGTTTGAGTAGGAGGTGCTCAGGTAGAACACCAGGTAGAAGTGAGGAAGGAGGGATTCAGAGTGATGAGGGATTGTGTTCACATCTTTCATCTCCTCGGTCTCCCTCTTTTATGTTCACTGAAGGTGATATGGAAATGCTCTGGCAACACCCCCTAAGCACGCACACACACACACAAACACACACACACACACAAACGCATGCGCACACACACAAACAAACACATGCTCACTCACGCACACACACACACACCAATGCATGTGCACGCACACACACACAAACACACACAAACGCACGCACTACCTGCAACACACACATATGCAACACACACACACATGCACACGCGCACACACAAACAGACACAAACGCACACATACACACCCGATGCAGTCTTTTCACAGCAAGGATTAGCTATCCCATAATCCCTAGCGCTTGAGCGAGCTTTGCACAGCTGAGAACCGGCTCAGAGGATCCGGAGAGGTCGGATCATCTCTAGACATGTGGATGTGTCTCTGGTTGCTGTGCATCCATGTCGCCTCCCTTCTTTCTACAGTTACTGTAAAATGCATGATTTGATTGACTTGTGTAAAGAGGGGGACCGGTGTTGAACGAGCTCTCCTCACATCAGACATCATTATCTGTCTGAAATGTTTCACCAGGAGAGGTGAACAACAGGAGGCCGATCCATTATTCATTCTGCTCTGTACGGGTTTCTTTTACCTTTTTATGCAAACAGAGAAACGGAATATCTCTAACGCTTCTCTCTCTCTCTCTCTCTCTCTGTCTCTCTGTCTCTCTCTGTCTCTCTCTCTGTCTCTCTCTCTCTCATGAGGATTAGTGAGCACTGGCTGAAAGGAAGGACAAGACGAGAGTTTCCTTCTGCCATGAACTTTGATCTCACAGACAGAGAGAAAGAGAGGGAGAGCTAGGGAAGGTGAGAGAGATGAGGGGAAAGAGAGAGACAGAGAGAGAGAGCTAGGGAAGGTGAGAGAGATGGGGGAAGAGAGAGAGAGAGATTAGTCTGGTGTTGACAGAATCAGGTACCCTATCATGTAGCAGGTTTACTTTGAATAGCCAACCTATTAATACAACCTCAAAACCATCGTCTCTCTTCCTTCTTTCCTTTAACTCTGATCCCTGTCTGAGCCGGGTGGTTAGGAACCTTTAACTGATTTCTCTGTATTCCCTCCCTGACTATATGAAGGGATGACATACTGTTTTTGACAGCTGAGTCGCACATCGGCAAGCAGGGGATTTTACCTGTGATGCACACAAGTGCATAATTCCATCCATGCGAAACATTTTACACACTTGACAGTTGTTGACAATTTATTTTGAGAAAACAAAACACATTTTATATGGAGGATGGTTTCCACCCAAATAATTTGGGTTCCTGGATCCTTTCACAGCATTATAAGGCACGTATACATTATACCTGTACCCTAACGTGGGGCGGCAGTGTAGCCTAGTGGTTAGAGCGTTGGACTAGTAACCGTAAGGTTACAGCATATGATTATGTCACAAAAAAAACACACAGCCATTTTTCCAGCCAAAGATAGGAGTCCCAAAAAGCACAAATATAGATCAAATTAATCACTAACCTTTGATGATCTTCATCATAATGCACTCCCAGGAATCCCAGTTCCACAATAAATGTTTGAATTGTTTCGATAAAGTGAATCTTTATGTCCAAATACATGTTGTTCTCTGAAACTCACTTAGATGCCTTTGATGATAGTGGTAGCAATGTTTATAACATTACAGAAATACATGTTGTTCTCTGAAACTCACTTAGATGCCTTTGATGATAGTGGTAGCAATGTTTATAACATTACAGAAATA